>NW_026623776.1:139122-142639 GCF_030028575.1 Malurus melanocephalus | reverse complement strand
GAACGTGGTGAAAGAACAGCTGGGACAAAGCTGTGGTCCATCATCTTCCACCATGAAGTCACAAAACTGCAGGAGTTATCAAAAATAAAACCACAGACTAAGTGAAAAAACACCTTACTTCCCGTTTCTCTTTKAAACTGTTGAATTTAATATCATAACAAGACTTTCTCTTAGCAGGGTTCTGCTCCACCCTGTTTTTGGCAAGATTGTACTCCGCCCCTTCTCAGCTCATATRAAAATATCAGCTCTGTCTCTGAAATTTGTATGTAGCAGATCTTATCATTTCTTTTTCCCTTTTTTAGTGCACTCTGCTGATTTTGGAAAACMGTAACTTTCAGAAAAAATAATGATATCTGCTGCCATCGCAGTGTTTGTTGCTGATGGAGTTGGGRTTGTGTGCACCCCTGGACAGCATGATGCTCTCTTTTCTTTGTCTGAGAGAATAAAAGCAGCTTGAGCAAGCTGGTTGCATGTTTGGCTCATTCATCTCTCCTTCTTCTGCCTCAGTTTCCTCATCTGTAAGCTGTGGGTAACAATTCTGCCCTTCTATTGCAGTGCCTTAAAGAAAAGAACAGCAGAGAGCTCCTGAGCTCACCAAAGCTTGTACAAGAAGGGGGAGCATCTATCTCAAAAATCTGCTCTGGGAGCATCACAAAGTTATTTATTTTGTACTCCAAACAGTTTTCTTGGCCTAGATCTGCATGTCCTCAGRAGATCACAGCACCTTGCTCACTTCAGTTTCTGTTGATCTGCTYGTCCATTCTCCTTCCTCCCTTCCCTGCTGAGGACTTGTGAATGTCAAAGTTTGCTCTTTCCTAAGCACATTTCCTCCTSTGCTTTGGTATGAGCAGCTCCAGATGATCCTCAGCATCAGCACCCACCCACAGGATGCTGCTGGAGGTGCTGCTTTTGCAGCTGAAGGGCACCAGAACATCCTCTGGAGGATTCCAGCAGCTCCTGGCTGTCACCTGGAGGCAGAGGGACCACGAGTGTCCCCAGACACGGTGCACGAGCAAAATAACAGCCTGGGTGTCCAAGTCTCAGTTTTGATCAGGCAAACCAAGAGCAGCCTGCAGACATCTCCAGGCAGCAGACAGCACGCAGCAAAATCAAGTGATTTGCCAAGGACAGGGCTGGGACTCGCCTTGAGTGAGAATGAGAGCGTACAGACAGCAGGCAATGTACCCTTCTCCTGGATGAACAGCCACTTTGGGTTTTGAAGTGGTTTTATTCCTTCCCCCACCCCTCCCTTTTGTTCTCTTTGCCCCCTTTGTTCTTTTCTCTGTATTTTTTTCAGGCCTGCTCCCAGCTCTGGCTGTCATTGTGTCCCTGTCTCCTGTCAGGTTTCCAGGTGAAGCCTGCCATCAGCCAGCTCTCAGTTCCTGACAGTGCCTACTGCCAATTCCTCTTTTCTCCAGGGAATCCATGATCCCTGGATCACACTCTGCCTGCCTGAGCTGGAATTTTGGCCTTGAACAGAATAACCTGACCGTGCCACCGCTGGAATCAGCAGGAACTTGCTCGGGTTTTTCTGTGCCCGTTTGCAATTCCACCTGTTCTGATGGCTTCCTCATGCCCCAGAGGCTGCACATTTATGGAGAGAGAAACAGCCCCRGATTAGGGAGATGCAGCAGGGGTTTGGACAGTGGTGCTGAGTGATCCATCAGCATCCCCATGGAGAGCAGGTCAGGGGGATGAAAGGAGTGTGAGTGTCCCTTCTGAGCTCCAGAGCAGCAGCAGGGCCCAGCTCTGGGTGCTGGTGGCTCCTGCAGGACTCCTTGTCCTCCTGGTGTGCTCTGCTTCCATGGGAAAACCCTCCCAGAAAGGTCCATATGTTGGCACAGCCCTGATGACGGATGGTTTTTGCCTTTTTATATACCCTTTTTTATATTTTATATATTTTCTAGACATGTTCTGTGCCCTGTATGTGCTCTTCATACTCTTACCCTACATGCTGCAAGTCTCACAGCCTGATATTCTGGCTTAGTTTTGGGGTCCTGCTAGGCAAGAAGACCATCCTCAGTATGAGGCCACTGAGCCCCATGCTTTCACAAAATTTGATGTTTCTTAACCAGATTTGTGCTGTCTCCCAGATTTGCACTCCATCAATGACCCAAAACAGCCTTGTTATCTAAAAGAAAGAACTTTGGTTTTTTGGGTTTTTTTTCCCTTCCAATTTGCAAAGAAAGTTTTTTGGGCCTGCAAGTCTTCAAAGCTTATGGTCTGTGGTCCAAGAGCTAAAAACAGTSACAAACTTCACCGCCAGATGGATGAAAACTTACAGCTCAGCTTGCTCCTCTTTCTCCTTCAGCAGTAAAACAGAATAACTTTTAAAGGAGTTGGAATTGGTTGGTTGGAATTTTTCTCTGCCTGTAACCAGGAAGAAGCTGAGAARCCACAGCAAGATCACAGATTTAGGCTCTCTACAGGATTGAGAGTCCTGAGAAATGCTCACACAGCCCARTGATGGATCACTCAAATATGTAAATAGATTTCCCACAGGGAGCTCTCAGACTCTGCCTCAGAGGAAGAGTTTTGCTGAAATAAGCACAGAACAGCTTTGCTGCTGCAGCTTTGTGGAGCCTGTCCCTTTGGGCTGAAGTTCCCAAAAGCTGTGCAGGTCCTGGCCAGGATTGCTGCAGAGCTGGAAAATGTGTTCAGCTACAGGCATTGCCCCTCCAGCCCTGCCAGGCTCCTCTCCAGCTCTGCTGCCCTTCTCTAATAATAGAACTCTCGCTTTTTTTTTTTTTCGGGGAATGAACATAGAATATGTGGGTTGTGCACAGTGAGAGTGATTCTGAATTTTTTTTTTTTAATCATTAAAATGATTCAGCTTTTGGCTTGCTTTGAAATTAGTGCAGTCATGCTCTGACAGTTGTGGATCCTTTTCTTACCAAAAATATGCTGGGAGTTGTCCCTTAAAATGATGGCAATTCCTGCTTCTCTGCAGCAGCCTCTTTCCTCACACCAGAATTATTTTACCTTTATTTTTGACAACTCTTCCAACTATCCCTTGTGTCTTTAAAGCAGGGAATTGGAGATCTTCTAAGAACTAATTTAAAGCACAGAACGCAAAATTTTAGATTTTATATTAAATTATTCTCAGAATAAATTATTTGCAGAATATTTCAGAGGAAGATGTCATTTAGGAGATCCAGAGAAAATAGTCATGAAATGGAATGGAAAGGAGGAKGAGGTGTAGGCATAAGAACAGCAGACAAGACAGAACCAGGAGGGAGGGAACAGAAACTGGATGAAATCAGGATATAAAAGCTTATAAACCTCTTTATTTTAAGGCACAAAAAATACCAARYCTTAAAATAYGATRTTTTCCTGSCAATGACCACSCTGTAAAGAAGTTTTCCTTCGGGAGCAAAGAGGGTGGGTGTGCTCAGGGGCAGTTTTCCAGCTCGAGACCTCTTTTTTTCTGTGCCCATTCCAAGCCAGTGCCATTACAAGCTGCACACAGGCACACACAGAAAGCAGTTTAGAAAATAGAAAAAGATTTTACCTGAGA
>NW_026623776.1:135664-137957 GCF_030028575.1 Malurus melanocephalus | reverse complement strand
TTTGGAATCTGCTTTCAGAAGGTGCTTGAGATGAGCAAGTGACTTTCACCACTCCRATCCCTCCTTCAGAGACTACAGAGGTCAAAGGAAAATCAGTCATAAAGCAGAGCTGAATTTGGGTTCTTGTCACRTTGTGCTTGTCTAGGGAGGGTTTGTTCAGAGGTTTGTCAGACCCAACTTCACGGTGCATTCCAACAGAAAAGGGAATAAACATCCTCCTGAGCACAATACASCAGCACTGGCTCGACATTTGGCCTCTTGCTTTGGTTGGAAAGAAGTGGGATCAGCAKGCAGTAAAACAGGCAAATTGATTTTGATTGTGTTTTTGCTAATTATTTGCTTTTTGACTATTTTTACAATCTATTCCCCTTGTTGCCTTGTTCGTCCCCGGGGTTTCTTTTCTGGTCTCAGTCGTCAGTCTCCCTGCCCTGGTGGGAAATCTTTCAGCCAGTGTGGTAAATGTGGTGTGGCTGCTTTCATAGCAGAATTGTAATGGCTGCTGCTGGTATTAATCACTGCATTCCTGCATCAGTTTTGTAAGGTAATGTCTGGAGAAATGAGAAGAGCCCTCTCTGCATGACAAACAACTCTGCTGACACCCAAAAAGAGAAGTTACTTCTCTTAGCACTGGCTGGAGTGTCTTATTTCATTAAGGATGCCTTTTCTTTTGACATTCATGTCTGCTTTATACTAATCAAAACCCTTCTTTCTGTCAAACTTGGGTCACATCCACTGAATGCGGTGATAGGTGACGGACCAAAACTCTAAAAGATGTGTCCCTGAAACACTGCTAAGAAGCAAAAAGTTAAGGTGTCCATCAGCAGTTGTTCTCTTCCCCTTGTCCTATTCAGTGGTACACGAATTTCCCCAGGCCTCACTTTTCCTACAATTTAATTGTGTTGAAACTTGTTACAGTAAAAAACTATAGAAAAACAAATTACAGAAAAGCAAGATCAGTAGGGAGACACAACATCTTTTGTTATCCTTGCTGMTATATTTGGAAAAAATCAATTGTGCAGTCAGGTTCTGAGACTCTGCAGGGAACTCTGTGCTTTGAAAWTGTTTGGTTTCTCTGACCACCAAAGTTACAGCAATGCTGTTCTCAAAAACCACACAGAGGATCATTCTTTCACCCCAGTATTCCACAGGCCATTAAAAAATGTTTTTTGTAAGTCCCTTATGGTGTTGGGAGTGAGGAAGAAAAGTTTTTTTATWTCAAGGGCAGCACTTTCTCTCCAGCTCTTGTCTGGTGCCGGGCTTTGATCCCTCCTGCYTCCCATCAGTTGTGATTATCTCAGTGCTGAAGCCAGGCTGAATCCTCCCACTCACTTCTGGATTTCCCCCCTGCTCCCCACATGAACTACCAACCCACCAACAGCTTCTGCTCTGTTTAGAAACACAATTTCATAACTGTCAGCTTCTGGTGTCAGCTTTTAGAGACAGAAAATAACTTTCCTTCCCCCCACATCCATATGCTGAGCTACCAGATTACAGAGCTGCCCTTTTTGAAAGTCCTCATTTGTGAAATCTCATCAAATTGAGAATTACCTGCTAATTGAGATTTAAAAGTTGCCTCTCTCAAGCAATGCCGCATTGCTATGAAAACTGTTTTCTTTGCAAAGTCTTTTTAAAGCTGGGTTTACCCTGTGTAGYGCCTGGTGGTGAGTCTTTGACCTAAAATTTGCTTTTTAGTTACATTTAGTTGAATTCCCAAATGGACTTCCAGGGGAATCTTTCCTGGATCAGGAAATCCTGGATCAGGAATCTTTCCTGGATTCCCCTTTCCAGGGGAATCTTTCCTGGATCATGTGCCTGATGTGCTGAAGGGAAATAAAAATCAGGAGAGCAAACAGAGGCCGGAGAAAGGCAGCATTTTGGCCAAAATCAAAGGGAAGGTGGGAGCCAGGGCAGAGCTGCACCATCTCAGCTCCAGGTGCTGCTCCTGATCTCCCTCCCTCATGTTTTCTATCAGCAAATASTCCTGGCTTCACAAGCTGGCTGAGGATATTGGAAAAGCAGAACACAGCATCATGTGTTTTTCTCACTCTAAACCAGATGAATAAAATGTGTGCTTAGGTTTGCATTTATTTGTGGCTATTTTTCCAGGGTGATGAAATATATCAAATGCAAATGTTTATATTAATGCACTTCCACTCTGACCAGGAAGGTGAGGCACGTTTAACCAATYTGTTAGCTGCCTGTGGCTATTTTCCTGAGTGTTACCACAGTGGGTTGTAATGTTTGATGTGATTTAAATACCTGCCTTCACTGGTTTTTCACACAAAAACCAAGC
>NW_026623776.1:108534-135539 GCF_030028575.1 Malurus melanocephalus | reverse complement strand
AAAAAAAAAAAAAAAAAAAAAAAAAAAAAAAAAAAAAAAAAAAAAGCTATCAAAGCCAATATTTGTGTCATGGGCCAGATTTGATTGTCTTTAAAAGGTGTTGATTAACAACTGATGAGCTAGCACATCTGCTAAATGTTTCATTTTTATTGACAAAAATGATCAGAGACTCCTTTCTTCTCAGGCTTTTTTCAGTTTAAACATTCAAGTTTGTGCAGTCTTTTTCTGCATTTGTGTGTCCTGAAGAAGAAGCAGGTAACATATGGATGACATATTCTTTTGCTGACCTTGTCTTCACCCAAAACTGAGGATCTTTTTGTCCCATTGGCCCCACATTTCCACATTTGGATTGGATGCATCAGCTTAGGGCAGAGACAGGGCCCACGTGAGGGCTGTCTCCAGGCAGAGTCATCTGTTTTTTCAGGCTGTAAGGTTGCAAAACTTGAAATGGTTTCATCTCTGAGTGCTCCTTGGATGCCATTTTGTGGTAGCTCCATAAAAGCCTGACTCAGAGCCTGTAATTAATCCCTAAAGCATTTCACTCCTTGACAAGTTTTGCAATGCAAGGGACTTCACAACAATGGTGAAGTCATTTCCAAAATGTCTGTATGAGTTCAGSCACTACATTTCTGCTGGGAATGCAAGATGTTTATTTCTGTGCTCAGAAAAAGAAAAATCCAGTAAAGATGGATGTATTTCACCTTAAAGCGAGGAACAAATGCTGARGTTCAAAAACACCTGTGCACTTTTATAAAGTTTATAACAGATTTCTGTAGTTAAATTTCCTTATGATTTGTTAAATGGGGAGAAGAGCTGGGAGAACTTAATGATGCCTTAATGGGAGAAAGCTACTGAAATTCTGGGACATTGTTCAGAGAATTATCTGTGCTGTTTGAAGGTAACCATCCATATTGCTTTCCAAGACTGATTCATTGAGTGCAATTATTTCAGTGTAGGATTAGAATAAAGATTAATTTAGGTAATTTGCCATCCAGAGCCAGTAGCAGATGCTTAGAAATGAGCCTCAGCTTATGATTTAATAATACAGCTTAAGCCAAGATAAAAGCTCTCTGCTGCCAAGAGRGAAAGGTCCTGCCCTTCTTTCTCAGCTTCTGCACCCCCAGCTCTGGGTTTCACAGACCCCAGAGTGCCTGTGCAGTGCTGCTGCTCCTCCAGAGCSAGCCAATTTGCTGGAATGGCAGAGAGGTCACTGGAATAATAACAAAAAGAAGTGTTTTTGTCTTGGGTGAGTGGAGCTGGCTCGCCCCACGATCACCAGGTCGTGGTGCCAGACAGAGGGGTCACGCTCCTGGGATCAGGGAATGTGGGAGGAAAGAGCTGGGAAGGCTGGACAGGAATGAGGGAAAGAGCTGAGCAGGGGGGTGTAGGGGGAACAAGGCTTCCAAGTCGTGTCAGYAGTGAGACATTTCTTTGGCTGAGGCATTTATTTTTGCCTGTTTGACACCTACTGGAAAATCCAGCTGGTCTTCCCACAGCAGCTCGGACCGTGGGTGGGAGAGTTGTGTCCTGAATGAAAATGCCTCATTTGCCATTTGTGAATAAACCTGCCTGGGGGCTGTGGGGGGATGTTTTGACTTTGGCACACCTTTTTGCATTACTTTACAGTCGTTGTTCTGGAATTTTATTGTTGGTTTTATTGCTCAGTCAGTCAACATCACACCATCCTGCGGTGTTTCAGGGCAGACAGGGCTGAAGGCTGCTCCAGATCTCAGTACCCWGAAACCATTGTGGCACCTGAAAACTCTGTTATGTCCCTTTTTAGCCTTTTTTCATGTCATTTATTCATGTCAAAGACCACAGATCYCAGAGCTGAACCTGGGAGGATCATAACTGCCTTCCCACTGTGTTTAGGTCAGYGTGCTCTTTCCTGCTTTTGAAACCATTATCAGTCCTTGAAGGAACATTTCCTTCCAAACTGGGAGGCTGAAGGGTTTTCAATAAAAAGCACTGTCACCACCTTTTTTAGAACATGCCAAACCTATCACTCAAGCATTGATTTTGTCCATAAAAATGAATAAAAATGAATAAAAATGAATGGGGACACAGATTTTGTTTACCATCCGTTTTCTTCTGTGGGGATTTTTTCCTGTGATTTCCATCAATGGCAGGGAGCTCTCATTGAAGGTTGATGCCTCACTGCCCCCTTTCATTCCACTGGCATTTTGTCCAGGCTAAACTCCAGATCTCATGTCATGGCAGCTCCATGGCTTGAGAGCTTTAAACTCTTGAATAAATATCATCTGAGCTATGTAGTTTTTCACCAGTTCAGTTTCTCAGTTTGCTCCAAGTCATCCAGTATTGATTTATTAAGCTGAGGCAGCTCTTCCACTGTAGGAAATTCATGTACACTTTTATGGCTCCTGAAAATCTCCAAGGTTGTTTTGTCTCTCAGCAATAGGCCCAACCACAAACATTAAATACACAGTCTCTGTGATGAACAAGAAAGAATCCTCCTGAATTCAAGGGGGTTTTATTGTCAGCAGATAATTAATTGTGTGTCTGTGTGTKKGTGCAGCCAGTTGTGARTGTGGACAYGCACTTTGATCATCTTTTCAGCTGYTGGTTTTCAGGGAATCAGAGACTCACAGAATGATGGAGATTGGAAGGSACCTTAAAGATCATCCAGTTCCACCCCTTTGCCTTGTTTTCTTTTCCTGAACTGCGATATCTAACACAACACAGTCAGAAGTTGAATTTCTTGTTAAGATTTCACTTCATCTAATGGTTATGAGAGAGTTCATAATAAACCAATTAGATTACCTATTTAGTAATTGATTTTTTTTTTAAGTTCATCTGAAATTTGGACTCTAAATGCTTATTTAGATACAAAGCAGGGCCACATGACATGAAAAATTATGAACATGCACCAGCTTCTGTTGCCTTTCAGCCTTTTTGCTGCAACTCAAAGCCCTTAACACACAGGTGCTTTATTGTTTTACCCATTTCTGAACAGGAACTATTTCATTACTGCCCCTAACCTAGGCCAGGTGCTGTGAGTGTTCAGCTTTTCAGATATTCAGGGTGCCAAGGCAGCTTGGACACATTTCCCTGGATAAATAAATAACTTCAGAGCAATGAGGATTTGTACCCCCTGACTTTGAGCTCCTGAGGCTGGCAGGMACCTTTCTCCTTGGATTGATGGTGGGTACACAGAGCCACAGGCACCCTCCCAGCATCAGTTATTTTGTTCTGATAAAGCCAAACTGGAATGTCACTTTGATTTGTTAGTTAATCATCAGTGTTTCGCTTTTTTTTTCCCCCTTGGAACTTTTTTTGGTCTTTGGTTCATGCTGACTTACAAAAAGTCATTCATTTATCTCTTAGATTTCTTCCAGTCAGGAACATAATGAATATCAACCAACATCATTGTAGCAGCATTGCAGATATCTCCAAATGTTGCCAAACTCTCACACCATATATTAAGGTTTCGTCATGAAATCCAGAATATGATGAGAATAGCACTCTAACAGTGGGAATAATTGATCTTTGGAATAATTTATCTGTTGATTGGAGTGGACACCCTGTAAAACAGAAATATTAAAATCAAGGTCATTATGATTTTTGTAAGGATGTGCTTGCTTCAGCCTCAGCAAAAACTATTACAGGAAAGAGTGATGGTAAGAATCAGATTATGTTGTGGTAACTTTCTCCTTTTTTCTCTTAAAAACTATATAAATTCTGGTTTTGGGACTAAAAGTCCAGTAGAAGAAGACCAAGAAATTTTCTTTCTGAATTATTYACCAGTTTACATTTTTATCATCTTTCTTCACATCTTCACTAGAACAGTGACAGAATCAGTAAACAAAAGTTTCTGGCTTTTGTTTCTGGAGGGCAGAAAAAAATCCACACTTCAAATCACAGTGAGCATCCCCTGATTTTTCACCTCCTTTTGGTCACCACTGGGGACAGGTGCACTCCCCTCCCTCTCCCTAGGCATGTGGTGAGCTTAGAAATTCCGTGTCTCACAGCTGTTTTAAGAGAGAATTGTCACATGCCCAAGTTCACAGGAAAAAGGACTGAATTTTTACTGTATTGGGTATTTTTAATGTCTAGCAGGATTGGTAGAATGGGCAGCAAAGCAAACAAAATCAGTACAAACCTCAAGGAGGACATATTTTCAATTAGAGTTTTCTTCTTCTTTGAGTCTTTTTTCAGCTGAGGGCAGAGATGCCCAAATTCAAGGAAAAGCTCCAGGACTTCTCCCGTGCTCGGATAATTTTACAAATGAATCCATGGCCCACAAAAGGAAATTATAGTTCCAGTTAAATTCCAAGGAAAATGCACATTGTCACCTCACACTGCCATCTGTCACAACTGGTTGTCACCCMCACCTTTGGTCTCTCCCTATCTTTATAGGGTGAGTTTAAACGAACAAGATGGTGCTTTTGTACTTGTTCTGTGTTTCCCATACCACTAAAAACATCCTTTTCCATTAATTCTGTGTTTGCAGTGGTCACTCTTTGCCTTCCAGAGGAAGGCGGCACACAGCACCTTGGTGTGTTGATCTCAGCTCAAGCCAAATTTCTACCAAGCTTCTATAAAGAATTGTGGTTTCCACTGGCTACTAYTGCCCTAATTAAGAWTRMATCCCTAAAACTTTACTGTTTCAASCRAGTTTTCCTGCTCAGAWGGCAAGATTTGATCACCATTRTCAGTGTKAAAGAACGTGGTKYCTCCCTCACCCTTTTAGCCCAGGACACTAATCCTRGGATGTGTGCTCCACTGGCAGTGAATGCTTCTTCACACACTGAATAAAAAATGAGGAAGGGTGTGGGTGTGCACGTTTTCAGGCAGGTGCTTTCCACCAGCCTTGGTCCCTCACCAGCTGTTTTCTCTGTTCCCTTCTCGTGGCTCCTGCAGCAAACATGTTCTTYGGAAGATCAAGGTTCTGATGAGGGAAAATGGAAAAGTCCCCAAACCATCCTTTTCCTGCACGGCTGGCTGGGAAGCACAAGATGTGCCTGCTCRACATCTCCGTGGAAAGGGTCAGAGCCAACCAATTTATTTTCCTCTGACAGCTGAAAACCTCCAGCTTCTCCCCCTTCCCTGCTTTCCTTGTCTCTACTTCTGATTGCAGGGGTCACTGCAGACCAGTTCCAACTGGCTGCAAGCAGATGTACTGTTAATTACTTTACTGGCCACTGAAGATCCCAGCAGGTAACAATTTTGCTTCATTTCCCATCTCTTCTTTATGTTCCTCTGTGTTCCTGTAGTGGGAATCAACAACTTTCCCAGTGCAAGAGGTGGATTCCTAAAATAACGATGGATTTAATTGCAAAGGGATGTTTGAAGGGAAACAAAGAGCACTTTTCCCTCTTTTCTTTGGCACTTTTTTTTTGAATTACAGCCTGCAGAAAGACATTGCTCCAACTATTTTCTCTACCAAGCATCATAGTCAGGGTGGGATCAGGYTGTCCCCTGGAATTGTCTGTTTTGTGTTGATTATTGTCTTCCGCCTCCTTATAAAAAATGAAATTTCATAAGGTTATACAGCTATAAAGTCAAAGATTATAGGCTTGTTATAGGGAAGGTCTCATGAATTATAGAAGATACATGATATGAAAGGAGATATAAACCATGATTATAAGTTTCAGGCTTTCATTCATTTGAATGGTTCTCACAAAGCACAGCAATGTCAGAGATTGCACTAAAAGCACCTTCTTTGTGTGGATACTCTGAGCACCAYCTTGATTTTCTCTCCAGTTCTACTRTTTAGATAAAATWAATCTTGTACCAGTGAACAAATGCATCCTCTCCTGTAAAGCAGAGTGTGTCTACCCTTGGCACTCCTGGTGGAAGATATCCAGTTAGGATATTTCCAGTTAGGAAACAGCAAGGACTTAATTCTGCAATTCCAAGAATTCCCTAAATTTATCAGCAAATAACTGAAACTATTAACTCAGAGTTTTAGCCTACTTCTTTGTGAGGCAAATATCTTTCCAAACAAGAAGAAAAGAGGCCACTGAAGAACCCATCAGAGCCTCCTGGTATCTCCATACCCTGCTGAAATAGAGTGAAAAATTTCTGGAAGTGACAAAAGGCAAATGAAATCGTTTTTCCTGGCAATGAGTGGGATTTCTTAAGAAAACAGTTCAAATTTCACTTTGATTGCACTAAGGTGGTGGTGAAGCTTCTGGTGAAGTGCATTGCTAATAACTGTTACTAAAGGTAGAGCAAAGCACAGGAATAAATTGTCTGATTGTTGTGGTTGTTTTTAATAATACATTAGAGCTGGATAAACATCTGCCATTTTTGGGGCAGTCCAACAGACGTTTCTTTGGGGCAGATAAAATGGTTATTAGGCTGAGGTCCCCCACAGCCCTAATTTCCTGTAATTGCCCTCCATCCCAAGGAAAAAAGGCTGCTGCTCTTGTCACCCAGGCTGGGAATGATCAGGGTACCAAGGAGCTTGGTGCTGTTCTTGTCATGTGTTCAGGGACAGCGGGAGAGGCAAATTCTCTTTCTGCCTGGCTGGTTGTACTGACAGACACCACTTTTACCTGACAGAACATTGCAACCCTGCTCACAGCTGTGCTGTGCAGTGTTTTCAACAGGAAAGGGAGCTGGGAAGGCAGGAATTCTGTGGGACACCTGTAAAAGTAATTTCATAATGTTTTTTCTGTGGAAAAAACCCTTGGGCTGGGAGAATATGTCTGCAGGTATTGCATCCTGCTGCAACGCTTATTTATCTGGCTGATGGGTTCAGAGATTTAAATTATGCTTTGAATTCACTTTGAGGGAAYTGCCAGAAAGCCTGAGAAAATCCGTTCCTTTCTTGCTTAAAAAACTCCACAGTCTGTGGAATGTAAAGCCACTGGAAAGAATAAAAAATCCTTTAAGCAGTTAAAATGTTAAGCAGGTTATGTTTTTATAGGATGTTCTTTTTACTTCTCTTTCAAATTTACTGATTTTTTTTATTCCCTGTACAGGCTGGATAGGAGCACTAAAAGCTTCTTAAACACAYGAAATGTTTTACCTGCATAATTTCTRAGATGAAGGATGGATAGATGCTGTWAGYAGCTGATAAAGAACATCTCACTTAAGGTCCATTTATATTGTTTGTGTCATCCCAACAAATTGTTTAGTATTTGCTTTAAAGCTTGTACTGGAAATCAAACTAAGTATAAGTGAAACAGTAAAGGAAAATTAAGTTTTATTGTTACCTAAAACTTTGCATGACAAGGAACCTGCAGCTGGATGGGCTCAAACTAGAAAATTCTTCATGAGATTCTTTTAAACGAAATTTATTTGTGAAAGAAGCGGAATCAAACAAAAATTCACTGTAAAAATGGTTGGTTTGTTTAGTCTTTGAAAAGAAATCATTATGTCCAAGATGATTTATGAAATAAATAAACCRGATTAGCAAATATTTTATTGATTCMTTACAYTTACATAGGGCTATTCATCTGGGAAAACAACACTCTGTGTTGATTTATATCCTATTCTCTTTGCACAGGTACCAAACTGCTCACATAAATAGCAGATCAAATGCTGTTTGCCACTGCAGAAGAGGATTAGAAATGCAAAGAACCGTCAGGAAAAAAAACCATAGGTACATGGGATTATCAGTGGARATGTTTTCTTAAAACTGAGACCAGACCACGTAGGTTTAGGAGAGCTAAAARTTACTCAGAATGACCTCTATCCTGACTGGCTCCCAGGTAAATAAGACTTGTTTATTTCTATACTTTTATCCCAGCTGAGGGCAGGCTTTGTCACAGTGGGGTAAATCAGAGTGTGAGGAGTTTGTGGAAGCATCTCCCAGGAGCAGATTCCAGGAGAGAGCACCAAAGGGTCGCTAAAACTACAGATTTGGCTTCCAATGGGCCTGATTCCAAGAACAGGAAGATTTCAGAGACAAAACTTTCCCCAGCACTGGTGTTGATTTTACTGTACCATTCTGCTGTCAGACTGTCAGASGAAGGACATCAAAGTGTGTTGGCTGATGAGCATTTCCTGCTGCATTTCCTTCTGTGCTGGCGTCCTTTCTGCCTCACAGAAACAGCAGCCATTTCTAGGCTAGAAAAATGAAATAATGGTTGAGGTTTGATATTTCTTCCTGCTCTGCTTCCCTCTCACTTTGTCATTTTGCACTGGAGAGTCTGTATGACCCTCCAAAGAAATTGGGTAACTTTCTGGCAGCATTGCTGGGATGGCAGCTCCTGGAGCACAAGAACCAGTGGAAGAGAGGAATCGACAACAAAATCATGGTGGAGAGGACAGCCTTTCTCTCTTTAAACCTCATTTACTAAGTGCTTTAGCAAACATCTAACTTTAATATGAAATATCTCCTTCAAACCAATGTGGAGTCCCAAAATGGGACCTTTGCCAACAAAGCTGTCTACATAACAAAGCTTTCCAGAGGGTGCAAGTGAGATTCCACATGGAGAAAAAATAACAGGAGCTGGGAGCCTCTGGCCTCCAGAAGGGAATAATTCATAATCCCTGCCTGAGTCATGGAGACAGAGAGGTATTTGTGCTGTTTTAGCCCTCTGGGAGATCAGCATTCCCATCAGGCCTCCACCCCACTGCATTCTCAGCTCAAGGCAGAGGAACTGGTCATTTGGGGAAAATGGGCTCCAAAGAAATACAAGATTTTACTGAAGGAGGTGCAGAGTTACATCAGTAATTTTATGATTACTTTCAAAGGTGCTGCTCAAAAGTTTGGGTTTAGCTTTAGATCTGCTGTGCTTATTTTAAAATAGATATTCTAAGGTAATGTAATTGCAATCTAGTGAAGGATTGCTCATCCTTTTGCAGCCATCTGAGTGTAGASAACCATTCAGAACAAGAATTTCTTGCTCTTTTTCTGTTGTTCTCTAAAAGGAAGCTCTTTTGACTCCTCACAGTGAAGCCTGGTGCTCCTGCCAAGGCAGAGAGCAAAGAGAAGGAGCGGGGAAAGACTGATGGAGTATTTTTATGTGAATTTGCCTCATTGTTTCTGCAACCTGCACRTACCTTGTGACCTTGTGAGCTTCCAAAGGTAGAGATTTCTCCARAGCAGCATGAAGTTCATCCTTTTTTGTGTTGCCAAAAGAAATTCCTTTAAGGCCTGTGGAGATGTGTTTACTTTTGGTAATATTCATGCAGCTCTTCTGCTCACAGCTGCTGTTTAATGATGGATGGATTTGGCCATTTGGACATGGCCAATGATGAATAGTGACTCATTCTACCTGGTTATCTGAGCTGTGAGTTTGTGAACAATTTGATACACACAGGGATGAGAAACTGGTGAGAAGTGCAACAGCACAACCCCAGGCAGGTGAAAAGAATAAAAAGTGGCTAAAACAAAAGGAAGTATTTCTCTAAAGGAGAGTTTTATCTCCCAGAATCTTTTGTCCGAGTCTGGTTTCCAAAATTCCCAGAGGTTGTTCTGTTACTCCTGCTGGGGTCATGTCCCTGGATCTGCTCTAACAGGCTTTGGCTGTCACAGGAGCAGCCAGAGAGCTCCCATCTCTGCTCTGTTGGGAGCACAGGGAAATGCTCCAAGCTGAAATCCTGACAACACCAATGGTCCCACCCTTCCAGGTGATTTTATGGGAACCAGAAATTCATGAATGCAAATGGCACTCGGCATCTTCCCTTCCTTCACCATTTCTGCTTCTGCCTTAGGACACACGACAGCTTTTTCCTGTCTAATGGAAGGGACCCACACCAGCAGCTCTCCTAAGATGAGGGATGTGGTGACCACATTAAAGTGGTCACCATGGCATCACCAGAGCTGGAGAATTTCTTGGAAAAAGTGTCTCTGCCAGATCACTGAAATACCTATTTCCCATTTCTTAGCATTTTATACAGAGTATTCACCTTCCCATGTATGGCTTKTGAGATTTTGCAGCACTTCCAAGTCAGGTTAAGAAGTTCACAAAGAATACTTTGGAGTTTATCCTCTGGGATTTGTGCCCAGCATTKTACAATTGCTGTAAATAAAACTGTACAAATAACTAACAAGTTGCACATTGAACTTGAACTAGAGATGTTGCCTTGCTCTTTTCAGTTTTCTCTTTTGCTGTTGACGTTTCTAGGACCTACAGACAGAAAATGAGATCTCTCACGAGAAGCAAAACGCTGCCTCTCATTTCCAATTCCTGTGTTCTCTGGGGGCAGTGAACTGACACTGCAATCAGTCAATCCTTAAACAAAAGCAAGGCACAGCAACATGGCAGGAACAGTCTCCTGTGCAGTGCAATTTGCTGTTAAATCCCTTGAGTATGAGGTAGATTATCTCAGATACGCTGGCTTTCATTCCCACTCTTCCTGTATATCATATTTGCCCAAAATCACATTTTGTTCCAAAATTTACTCTTATACAAAGCATCATGAGAAATGAGCTTGACTTTTGCAGACTTAATGTTGTTGATATTTCCCCCTCCTCCTCCTTTATAAACTTTTTTTTTTTTCTTTAAAGGATCTACTTGACTTTTCACACTCCTCAAAAAATGTGTGGCTATTTCCTGAATGAAATAACCATGGCCTACCTCCCTGATAGTGGCAAAATCAAATTAAATAAGACAAAGCCTGGATTTCTAGCCATCCTCAATGAAGCCTTTTTCTGTACCATTTTCATGTGCTGTTGATGGAAGGTAGCAGACAAGTGGCAGTCAAACCCCACAGTATCCTTAAGAATCCCTGACTGCAGTTAAACTYTGGAAAAAGTTTCTCACTGACCTTCTCTGGGCCAATAATCTTCCAKTCTCATCAATGTTCATTTGTCTTTGCTGAACTGTCTGTAAGGAGAGGTGAATTTCCCAGGCTTACCTCAGCCTGAGMCATGTAGAAGTTGCTGTCCCTTTGAAATATGTTCTGGCAGACATGAATTCTAATCAGGCACAGATGATTTTTCATTCACTGAGGASTTGCACCAAGAATCAGGAGGTGACAAAGCTCAATCCTGCTAATCTTCTTTCCTCACTTTGCTAAACTTAATCAGCAGTTGCTGGCGCTGACCTTTCTTTCCTTGACATCAGGAAAAGGATGCTCCTACTGAATTAATCACTTCCAGCCTCCACACTCCTAGTCAAGTGTAGGATGCAGATAAGGACATGCATTCCCTCTAATGATCAAACACAGGTGACCCCATTGGCACCATTTGTGGGATGGACAAAGCCAGGAATGGAAATGCTGAAGCAGAAACAAAGTGATTGTGACACTYGTACCCAACTTTGCAGATGGATACAGAATGAAATTACCCTCTGGAACTATGGGGCTTCACTTTGTCAGGCACTTTTTCAAGGCTGAATGGAATGGGTGRTTTTTTTACAAATTAACTAATACGGGATTTGGCCCTTTTGTGTGTGATGTGATGAATCCAGAAGAGCAKTATACACTAACATGTCACACACTGGCCACACAAAGCCCTTCTGATCTGCAACGAGGAAGTGCTGGTGAAGAAAAAAACCTCAGGGTGAAGATATTGTAATAGAAGTTTATAATGGGAATTAGTCTTACTTCCTGGAAAAAAAAATCAGAACAACATATAAAACCTGGCATTCTGACATCGTCCTTTTTTTATATGACACTCATTCTCAATTAAGCATGAAGATAYTTCATTACTCTTTCCTTGGATGTCCAGAAAAACCTTTAAAATTCGACTGCAATCGAGAAGGAGCAAAATGACTCTCAAAGATGGAAATGAAGACACTGGGTTAATATTTCTTTAAAGTGGCAACCTGGAGAAACAGTATTTTCACATGAAGTTGTGTGTGAGTCCAGCACAGATGCTCTCTCCATACTCCCCCTCAACAAAAGATACAAAACCAAGCTGAATCAGGAGATTTAGCTTTATTCTGAGTGTTAGTGGGTTTGTTTTTCTCCTTAAAATATGTCTGCAGCTCTGTAAACAAAATACTGACATTCTGACTCCATAGTGAGGGCAGATCTAAATAAAGACTTGTTGCAGGAAAAAAAGAAATTGAGAAGCTTAGCAAGGCAAGACACATTAATATTAGTTTTATTCTAGCAATGAGAAAGCATTGCCCATTAAGCTCCTCCTTTTTTTTGGGTAGATATTGTTGCCATGATCCAGGGAAATCCTTCCTGAAAAATTCTGCTTGCAACAATTCCCCCGGGAAGCAAGGGAGACAAGGTCCAGGTCACTGCAGAGGGATCCTCATGGATGCACTGTGGTTCTGCCAGGTCCAGACATCTTCTGTGGGATCTCACTGAAGGTATTTAGAGTGCAGTCACTTCTGTCYGGGCTCTTTATCTCACCCTCTGAGAGGTCAAGGGAGAGAAAAAGTCACTGACTAATTCACTTAAGGAGATCAGGACAATCTGCTCACTAAAAACATCAAATTCTGTCCCAGCAAGCATGAAAAGAGTCCAGGGGAATACCTGGCAGGCATTTAGAACTCAGCAAAATTAATCTCAGCCTTCACTTCAGCAGGTGTTGCATAAATTAATAGAACACAGGCACAGGAATAACCTGATCACATCCCCCATATGCCTCCAAATATGYTTGTGTGACAAAACAATATTCTATCATTCCAATATCTGTCTACATTTACACCAAAAAGCCCCCAGCTGCTGCTGCAGCCATAAAACATCTTTCTGCTGCTGCAGGGGGAGGCCAGCACTGGYTGCTGTGCTGTTTGCTGGTGGCAGCAAACCAAGCTGAGCACAGAAACCCARCAGGTTTTTTTGGCTGGCAGTCAGGCTGTGGAATGGTCCCATCAGCTGGGCTGTGGCCAACACCTCTTCTCATGTCAGGTACCCAGGGAATAAATCAGCCAAGCCTCCAATTTCTGTTTTACCTGTTCCCTCCTCTCAGACTGAGGCAGGCATTTTAAATTCATCACTCTCCTTAGCCACCTTTCCTTTCCTGTTTGTGTTTTTTTTTTCCTGCATATAAATATATGTGTATATTCCCTTTGTCAAATATAGCAATCTAGGTATTAYTACCATAGAAATTATATCAATAAGTATATGAAAAAGCCATTCCCTTTACCCATTCCTTGCAATTATGATCCAACTGCTTCAATAAACAAACAAAAAAAATATCATTCCTTGCACACATCATTACTGTTGAAAAGATTAAAACAGTCTGGCTATCATAAAGAAAGAAAAATARCAACCCACACACAGAGGAGCAACTTCTGCATGCAAATGTCCAAACCAGATTCCAGGACCCTCCTTGCTAAGAAATGTCTCGGGATGSTGCTTCCCTCCCTCGGCCCAAGCAGCCCTGGAGGTGCTGAAGAAAGAGGAAGGAAAGGCAAAAAAGATGTAATTAAAAAGCAGCCAAACAAACACGAGTGGGAAAAGCTCTCTGCCCRAAGCCTGCCTGCAGCCCAGGAAAATCAATCAGGCTCTAAAGTGATTTCCAAAAACAAGAGAGGAGGCTGGGAAGGGCCAGGCAGTACCTGAGCCACTCTTTAATTCAACTCTCCCTGTGTTATTGCACACCAGAATGTGCTCTGATTTGCACTGAGGAGTGCTAGTTTATTATCCAAAAAAAAAGTGTTGGGGACAGCTTCATCTCACAAAGAACAGATTCAATTCTCTGCTTCCTCATTTTTGTGAGGCAAGTTTTAAGAGAAGCCTATTGCTTCCTGTRCTTTTGATGAAAATGCATTTAGGATGAAAATGCATTTAGGCTGTTATTTAGGTTGTTCATTTAGGCTGTTTTCTCTCAACTTGGGTTTTATTTGATAGCTTCTATGTCCTGATTATGGCATTTCACTGCCCATAAAATTGCACTCATTGAAGAGCTGTTACAAACATCACACCATGACAATCCCTGGATTGTTCAGCACTGGCCACTTCCCTGATTGAGGCCTCAGTGCTCCATTACCATGCAAATTATATTAGAATGGAAATAGGAAATGGGAAAAGTGTTTCTCAGTGATTATGAAGCCGTTCCATAAGGCAATATAGGATGGTTTGCACCGTGACTCATGCAGCTACACAATTGAATAGCACATTTTATTGACAATATCCACGATACACGCTGCTYTCCTGGAGGCTGCTGCATCTTTGTGTGCATCCACATGGCAGTGGGAACAGTCATTTTCTAAAATAACCAGAGGTGTGTCATGCAGAGCTATGTCCTTGGCAATCTCACGTTGCTGTTGAAAGCTCCGAGTCCCTTCTGGCCGTCTTTGATTTCGCCCTGCGTGTTCCTCACTCCCAGAGAGCTGCACTGGCCCCAGTTGCTGGTAATCCTTTTTGTGGGGTCCCTTTTTCTCTTCTCCAATTCTAGAAAGCAGCAAGAGAGTGGAAAGAGATGGAAATTTTCTTCTGACCCCGTTTGGGTATCAAGGCCAGCCCTCGTGCCCTCAGGGAACAGACAAATGTGTGGGCTGAACATGCTGCTGACACAATTTGTGTCAACAAAAACACTTGTAAAAGTAAGCACTGGCAGGAATAATTCTGTCACTTCATTGGCCCTGTTAAGGACTTTATTTTAAAAAATTGAGTTGTCTCCCATTGCTGCGCACAGCTTCATTTTTGTAATTTATAAAAAGTTTGTTTTTATAACTTAATCTGTTTCCTTATAAACCTGCAGTATCAGGAAACCCAACTCTCACTGTCTTGGGGTAGGATTGTCCAAGTTAGGCCAGGCTGGAAGGAAAGTCACAAAGCCACTGGATTGAGTTTGTAACTTCCTTTGACTCGGAGCTTTGAGGGCTTCTATTTTCAGCACCTTGGTAACTTGACACTTTTTTCTGTATTTGGAATGGTTTGGGGGCAYGAAGATGAGCCACAAAGCTGAAGTTGGAGACTTGGTTCCTCTGACTAACCATCAGGTTTGTTTACCCTCTTGTGGTTGCAGTGTCTCATGGGTGAGGCTGTCTGTGTCAGAAAGGATGTGATTTAAATTTTATRTCCCAGGGTAAATAGAAATTACTTCAGGACAATAGCTACACAAAGCTGTGTTTTCATCATTCTGAAAGTGTAATTATGTCAGGCTGATATGACAAACAGGCACAAGAATTGGATCATTCAGAATTTAAACCAATTGTTCTTTACCAAAATGGTAAAAAACTCCTCTGATTATGATAAAAGATATTCAATAACTGTTCTTCCAGAGGAGGGAAGAATATTTTCCAAGRAGCTGTTTCTGGGGCAATGATAATTTTTCCATCAATAATGCTTGGAATAATACCTCTATGCAGTCCTTTGTGTTATAGTTGTTTAAACACCTTACATTTCTATATGAAATTTTGTTAACTTTTAAAATACAGCTTGCATGCTGAATCCCCTTGGTTTAAGTAGAATGACAACAATAATACAAAGATTTATTTCTCAGCTCTCGGGTACCAGCCCACACATTCCCTTCTAAATGAAATGTTCTTCCTTTCTTTTTWAAATATGAAATGCTCCTATTTGAGCACCCAGAAAAACTCCATTAGGTAAGACTCTTCTATGCAAAAGAGATCAAAAGAGCCCAGAGAGCTCGGTGCTTTAAAAACTTCCCTGCTCCTGCTGCAGCTCCACCTTATGCAACCAGACACCATTTACATGGAAATTGTGATAATGTTACAAAAGCTGCCAGAGATCTGAGATGAGCTTTTGTAAAGGCGACAATGACAACACTGACAACGAGCAACACTTTTTTTTTTTTTTTTGAGGGAAAAAAAGGAGCAACTCAGCACAGCTAACTTTGGGAAGAACAAGCTGCCACTGAGCCCATCTTTGAGCAGTTTGATGGTGCTTGTGAGTTCACTGTGCCCTGGTCTGGGAGAAACACACCTGAAAGAAGGCTGTGCTCCTTCTCTCTTTGAGTCTCCCTGATTTTGTTCCACACGGAAAACAAGGGGAGATGTCTAAAAGGTCATCAGCAGCAGAGTAATGAGCTGCAGAGGGATGGTGAAGTTTTGCCATGGAGAGATTTCAGCGTATCAGCAGCTGATTCACTCCTAAATTGTCGTAGTTTTTCCTTCAACTTGTGCAAGAGCTGAGAGCAGGGCAGGATGCACCTGGAGATGATAAATCAYCAGCATGCCAACACCTGGAGGGGCTGCCTGTCACCTGAAATTTTTCTGTTCAGTTTCATGGACTTTGAGTGAAAGATTTCAAGCTGCTTCCAAGACTCTCCTTCCAGATTTCCCTTCATCTGTGTCCACAAGACAGCTTTTCCTTGTCTTTTTGCTGTCCCACTGGTCTGACATGCATTTGTTGGACCTGCTACAAACCTGAGGAAATAATAATTTGAAAAACAAAATGAAGGAACCATTAAAATCACAGAGTTTTGAGCTGCTCTTGAAAACTATTTGACATGCAGAGGCCTCCCAATGTGCATTTAACTCACAAGATAAATTCTGCAAAAAACCAGAGGCTTCATCCCAGCGCAGTGCAGCACAGGCTGCAGCACAGAGCATCACTGGAGTTGTCTGGAGCTTTCTGCAGCTTCTCACTCCAGCCGACTCTGGGTTTGTTTACTGCAGGGCAGGAGGGACAAATTGGACTGAAATGTGGGGCTGAGATGTGAATTGGCACCTCCTGACCACTCATCTGCACGGACCAGGTACTGTAGCTGACAGTGAGGTATCACTTTGGTCTTTATGATCCTTATCCTTTGACCTAGAGGGAGTTTCCTCCAGCTGGCCTGGAAATGGCAAGTGCAGCAAGGCAGTGTTTTCACCTCCAAAAGTAAGAAAGAGAGCAAGGAAGGGTCGTGGCTGTGTATCCTTCCCTTCTAATTTCAGTATCCTTCCCATTTGTGAAATTTCAGTAATGCCTCGAATATGCTGGGCTGCTTCTGCTAATTGTTCTTAATTCTCCTGCCCTTAAGGGACTATGCATTGTTCTCTGGCTCATCTGTTGTACCTTTGTCAGGAGTTCTTTTGGAATCTGTGGCACAATTCATCCCTACATCAGCCTATTCTGAGTTTTCTGTGTTACTCAGTGGTTTCAGCTTTTGTTGCATTGATGCAGTAATGATTGCTGCAGTTCAAAGTCCTGTGCACTCTTTCTCTCCTGTCAGCCCGTCTATCACTTATCTTTTTTAGGTAGCACAGTAGCAGAGATTAAAATCAAATTCTTTTTAAAGCTCACTGACTGGAGCCAGGCTGGATCCTATCTCCTTTTGGAAGCAGACACAGAAAGGTTATACAGCAAAACACTCCAGAAATATGTGGAAAAATTCTTCCTTTGCTTTCGTAGTCTTTTTGTGTGATTTTTTTTCTGAGTAGACACCCACAAAATCTCAGCTCCATGACATGGGARGCTCTTCACTACACTGAGACCTCAGTGAAGTTACTCATCCTGACTTGTGGCTTTGTAGAGAGACTTCACCCTGAGTCAGAAATCCTCATCTCTGTGAATAACAGCATGTCAGGTCACTCAGATTTGATTTTCCCACTAACTTTGCTGCAGACCCTTGGCCCAGCTTCCTCCTCAGGTTTGTRTCCATCACCTCTACAGAGCTGTAGGTCACAGGCAGGCCAAGATGGGCAGCTCTGAGCAATCAACTCACAGCATTCTGAAATAATTTCACATCATGGGAAATGATGAAAAATRCTTCCAAGCCATGACAGACTTTGCTGCAAGTAGTCTACCTAGCAAATTTTTCCTGTGGGAGTGTTTCTAGATTGAGCAGAGGGTGTCTCTGGTACCCRAGAGCATCGAGAGCATCCATCTGTTCTCCGTGTCTGGATTTGCCAAAAAACTTYCTGGGAAGCAGGTCAGAAATGGCCAAAATAATCAGTGCTTTCCAAAACCATCCAGCAAGATGGAGAGCAATGAGCTGGTGCTAGATGGCCTCCCAAATTCTCAAAACCACAGCAGGTTCTTGGTGCCGTAGGATTTTTTAACCTCTTTATTTTCRTGTATCTGCATTCTTGTACTTCTCTTGTACARCACTAAAGCTGCTGCTCTCCCRTCTTTAGACAAAACAATTCCTCTCTGAGCCTGAAATCCAAGGACACCTCRSTGCCTCAGAGCCMCAAAATATCTAAACAACAGTGAATYGGGGGAGCAAGCTTGGGGTGGTTGCCATWWTCAYYTGAAAATATCATTGGAGAAYTGAGRCCCAATATRTTMATRRGACAGARCTTATAAAAGGTGAAGATCTCATGACTTGGGTCCATTTTGGRTGTAGCCTCAGGAGGGTTTTTTTTCTGCCCATAATGTACCARYAGGCCTGRATTAAATTTGTYTGCTYTTATTCTCTTCACTTTGTCTKRCCTCTGTTTSAGGTGAGCCTGATTTTTCACTCCTCCCATGCTCCCAGGCACTCTGCTCACTTTCCTTTGGGTTTGCTTTCCCTGCCACYCYTTCCTGAGGAACAAATGTCTTGTGTGCAGAAACAACATGCTGGTTTCATGGAAACTGTGCCTGTGCTGATGATAAAGACTCCACTTGATGGTTTTGGCAGAGCAAAACTRAAATTCTGAACTTCTCAGAGATTGTCATCGTCCTTGTGTAATCCACATGAGTGCTGATTAAATCAAGGACACATTGCAATTACAACACAGATTAAAATCTCTGATTTTGCACAAGGAAAGTGGGAGCTGAGTAATGTATAAGAAGCAATGAGGAGTCAGCAATTTTCCTTGGGACTAAGAGCTCTAAGGATGTCCTTGAAAATTCTGACTTTCAGTTCCAGATTATGCATCTCCAACAAGTGTAAGTGCTACCTGTCAACACCACAGAGCCAGGAGAAATCCTGTTTTCCCTCCTATCCTATTACTCAGCACAGGGTTAGTCATAACTGCCCAAAATAAATGTAACTTTATAACATAAGGCCTTCACGGTGCCTTGCTCTTCATCTCTCTGGATTATTTAATTATTTCCTTTTCTACCTTGCTTGTCCTTCTTTCAGTTTACTGATTTGAGTCTAGGGCTACACATTCAAATAAATTTAAAATTAAAACAAAAAAACACTTCAGGCTCTTCTCTTATGTTTTTAAGTGAATCAGGAAATGCACAATTATCAGATTTAAAACAATTATCAGAAGCAAAAATCCTTACCAAGACAAAAAACYGCACCCAAACTCAAACACTGCTAATTATCTCTTGCTAATTAATAATCTTTGACCATATTGGCAGAGGAAAGTAAGTGGTAAAAACTCTTACAAAAGGACCAGAGATGAAAAATAAAATYCTGGAGGTTAAGCCTTGACTTTTCTAGAAGGATGTCAAAGGCAAAGCTGGTCTCTTTGCTCTAGTGTGTCCTCTGCAARAGAGAATGATGCCTGACTTCAATTTTATTTGAAAAACAGAAAAACAATTTTATTTCTCTGGAATTTAAATGACAATTCCTATGCCATGGGAAATATAAGAATGTATTTCTTTTTAGATGTTCAAAATTACCATGAAAGAGAAATATGTATTTTTTATTATTGTTAATCATGGAACTTAAAGATGTTCACTGACAGACTCAGAACTGACACGAGTTTCACAAATTAGACATTTGCAGGCAGGACATTGATGGATTTTCATAATCCACCTTACAGCAGCAGAGAAAGAAAAATTCCTGYATCATCCTGGATATTTCTAATATTAAAAAGCACAGAGAGCAATAATTTCAAAGCCTGGAGGAGCTTTCCATTTTTCAGCACATGGGATATTCTCCCTTCCATAGTTTCTGCACAGTTTCTTCCCTCCCTTCTGCACAGTTTCTGTAATATTACTAAAGTTTCCCCACTGGGACTGTACCAAACTGGATTAGAATTTGGGCTGAGGTCTGGATTACTACATTAGGGACATCTCAATGCAAAGTATTTGCTGCTACACCAACACCTTTTTTTTTTTTTTAATTTTTTTTTCCTTTCTTTTTGACTGTCTCAGTTCTAAAAAGTTTACTTGAAAAAAACCCAACCAAACAAAAACCAACAGCTGGAATATACTCTCGAATACATAAATTTAATTTTGTTTCACTACAGTCTTTGCTAAAGAAGCTCTCTGATGGGGACAGTGAGAAGCTTTAGGGTAATGCATACTCCTCAAGTCTATAGAGGAACAGAGAAATCATAAATGTGTACTCTTTAAAGGTAAAATCCACAGAGAGGAGCATTACCATTTACACTACTGAGGTGCCCTTTAGCTGAGATCCAAATTTATCTCACTAAATCACCATCTTTAGGCACTCCCTTCTCTCTGCAGCTCAGAAAGTGCTGTTTTGTATGTCCAGGATAAGGTTGTTTGCTTATTAACATTCACAACAATGTCAAAAAAGGATGGCACTGATATTATTTAATAATAATAACAGTTTTAGTCTTCTCCCTGTCAGAGCTGGAGTCACGCTGGAAAAACTGAGGAAGCACYTGGGTGTGGCTTTTTTTACTCAGTGTCCAAATACCAAATTATAAACTTTGTATATCAATTTTGGGCAGCTCAACTGACCACAAGTGGCTTTTGCAAAAAGTTGTTGAAGCTGCACATCAACACATTTTCCTTCCAGATATCACAATTTTAGTAACACCTAGCAGCTATCAGTGATACAGCACTCTAAAAGTGATATAAAAGTGGATCAATATTTCAGTGCTTCAACTACTTTGGATTTTTCCTCTGAGGTGCTGTGGGGACAGAGTTCCTGTGCTCCCAGATGGCCACCCTTGCATTCATCTTCTGCTCCAGCATTGCCCAAGTGTGCCTACAAATGATTTGTCTGAGTGAATGGCGCCTGCTCTTGAGAATTCAGATAMAATGAGGTTATCTGGGGAGGCCTTCCCAGCTGTAAAATGAAGTCATTAATTTAGTCATCACATTAGATGATGTTTTGCACTCTCTGAAATCGAGTTTCTTACTATTTTATGTCTCAAATTATTTCATTTAGTGCTTTGGATGCTCTACCAAGTTGATAATGCCAATGCATCATCCATGCTCCGTGAGCTTCGCTTGGGAGTGTTTCATTTCCCCAGCTTGACAAAGTCTTTGTTTCATTAAGTGCCTTTCTAGCTGCTTCATTAATTGACTTTCAGCTCTCAGCATGGACCTAATTCTCCACCCTGCAAACTGGCCTGAGGTCAGGAAGCTGATCACTCTTTGTGTTTAAGAATTTTGTCTCTAAAATTCCATCACAAAGAGATTCCCTGACTGTTATTAGGAGCAGCAAGGTGATCTGGAGGTTGGCACCCACCAGCTGCAGGGAAATTTTCAGGTCCAAAGTCATAAACATAATTGATGTCTGAAGGAATTAAAGCCCCTGTGTCCAACCCCACAGTGTTGGATGAAAYCCTACAAACCTTGGTATCCCTGAGCTGGTATCACAGGAAGTTTATTATTTGGTATTTGGAGTTTAAAAAAAAAAATTCCTTATCCTTCCCCACCCTGAAAATATCAACCTTGCTAAGGAGGAAACTCTCTTAAGACACAGGAGACACAATCTTAAAATCACATTCATTCTTTTATCTCTCCATGACTTGAACGCACTTAAATCCCAACAGATTAGAATGAGCAAGAGCAGAAAGGAAAGATTATTTAAGGTGACTGAAAAATTATCAACCCCCAACAACAACTTATTAAATTCTGTCTTAGAAATGGCATCTTATCCTCTCCACAGCCACTGCTCTTCTCCAGAGCTTGTTGGGGAAAATAATGTAGTAATAGAAAGGTAACAAAAAACAGAAGACTGGAACAATGAGAGACAGAATTACTCAGTTTTCATCATCCAGATACTTAAGACTAAAATACCAACAGAAAAAAAAAAAATCCATAAATCCCCAAGAAAATACAAGTAGTGAGATAGAAGATGATAATTTAGCAAGGTCAAGGATTAGAGTGGTCTGTGGAGCAATCAGTGGAGGCCAAAACTTCCCTGTTCCATGRGCTCCTGCCTGATGGGCAGGCTTGTGATAATCACTGMKCAGTGATTATCCTTCACCTCTAAGAAACACCCAGGGGGTCGTGTGGCGGTGTTTTATGAGTGCCAGAGACTGAAATCTGAACTGCCAGCACCATCTCACCATATGGAGCTGTGCACAGCCAGCAGCGCGTTGGGTGATGCCTTCCACATTTGTCCTTCAGTGGTCCATCCAATGATAATGCAGGATTTTTAGTTTCTATATTTTCATGCATCTGCATTTTTCTATTTCTCTAGTACAGCAATAAAGCTCCTGTTCTCCCATCTTTAGACAAAACAATCYCTCTCTGAGCCTGAATCCAAGGACACCTCGCTGCCTCAGAGCCCCAAAATATGCAAACAACAGTGAATTGGGGGGAGCAAGTTTGGGGTGGCTGACATCATCACCTGAAGGTATCATTGGAGGGTTGAGGCCCAATGTGTTAATAAGTCAGAACTTATAAAAGGTGAAGATCTCGTGACTTGGATCCATTTTGGGTGTAGCCTCAGGAGGAGGCTTTGTCTGCCCTAATGCACCAGGGGGCCTGTTAGGCCTGGATTAAAGTTGTCTGTTCTCACTCTTTAAAGTTTGTCTGGTCTCTGTTTTAGGTGAGCCTGATTTTTAGGCAGCAGTGAAAGGCTGGAACAGCAAAGCTCTTWAACATTCCTCCCCTTGGTTTGGCTCCAAAGATCCTTTTCTATCTCATCCCACAGCCCAGGCCAGACTGTGAATCACAATTCCCACTCCAGAGGAGCTGCTGGTGTTTTATCATTAAAAAAAAAAAATCTAAGAAAAGCTGACGTATTTTGTTTGAACATTTTTGACCCAAACGAACAATGTTGATGTTCCCAAATTAGAATGTTTGCCTTGCTGAGCTCAGCTGAAGCTTTATTTGAAGTAATTTCAAAAGGAACATAACTCTTGCCAGGGGTGCTGCAGGCCTCGGCTTTGGGGTGGAGCTGCAGCGATCTCGGRTGGGATAAAAAGGAGCTTGGCAAACAAATCATGTGAATTTTGACATAATAGGATTTGAAGGGTTYGAGTAGAACATATTCCTGAATGTGTGATCATGTCCTGCAGTCTTTCTGGCTGGGAGAAAGGGTGACAGACACAGGAATGGGACATTCCCACCCAATCTCTGACTCCCAAACTTGCTGCAGCAGGCCAGCGTGAGTTTTATTTCAAAAACAACACACGGCAAACTTTAAAGAGGAGAAGTTCACAGTATTGAAGAAAAAAGGAAAAGCACAAGTGGTCAGCCTGCTTTTCTTTCCTGARGAAAAAATAAAAACATGCAGAGAACAGGAGAGCAGCTGGTTTGCTGCCTGAGCAAATTGACTCAACATTCTCAGGCACTGGGTAGGGGTGCTTGAAACATTAATTCTCTCTTTCTCTCCTTCCCCCTAAGATAATTCCTTCTCACTGGATGTAATTGACTCTTTTTCCAGGGAATATTATTTTTTATTGAGACTAAAGGAGGGAGAAATAGTATAAACTGTTAATGTGAGTAGAGGAGATGTAACAGCTCACTCCCTYGAACACTGATGGTATTGCAGGGTTCTGTGTTTTTTCTGTGACAGAGCTACTCAAAGTGCATGACTTTGCCTAGTAACTTGTCCAAAATGTGTCAAAGTCTCGCTATCCCATTAAATATTTGATTTTTCTCCTGTTTCAAATGGAAAAACAGTGTCTAGGATTTCTTGTAATCATTTTCACATCACTAACACAATGCTAATTTTTTATATTTTCAAAACCAGGTAGCCAGGGATTTCACACTGTGACATTTCTTCCTCAACCACAACCCCTAGAACATCTAAGCTGTCTAGCACCCTGTCCAAAACTTTCCCTGTGATGAGACATCACAGGTTTGCTCATGCAGTGGTTCAGAATATCAACCCGTGGAGAAACAACTTCTATGGATGCTTTCTAACAGAATAAAAAGTAATTTGAAATTTCTTTTTGCTAAAGCAGAGCACACCTCAGATAAAAATTTGCAATTCTGCCACCAAACTGCTCGTGGATGATTGTTAAAAATGTTGGATTCCAACATCTTCCTGTGAAGATTGTAACCACTTTGTCAGCCAGTCTGAAGTATGTCAAGTGAATCACCACAGATGGGAAATAAGGGATAACTGATGGCAGAAATTGCTCTTAAAAAAAAAAGAAAATTAACCAAAAACTACCAGCAAAAAACCTCAAAACCCAAACAAACAACAAAGAAAATAACAAACCCATCTGTCCAAGAAAAAAATCAAAACCAACAAAAAACTCCCAATAACAACAACAAAAAAAATCCAAACAGAAAATAACTTCAAATTTTCAAAGCAGCTCTTGATGAGAAAACACAGTAATCTTTGCTCTCCCTATGTTCAGCACAGAGCTCAAAGTATTCACCTCATTGAACACCAGAAATATTTGATCCTTTACCTATAAGATGAAGTGTGCATCGAGCTAAAAAAGGGCACAAGTCCCAAATTTGAGAATCACACAGTGAAGTTCGAGCCTTTGGGAAGCCCATGTTGCCCTGGCATGGACACAAATCCTCTGAGGACTTGGAGAAAAAGCCGCGAGAAGAGAACAAGTTGCGATAGAAGGCAAAATTCTCAAAGAAAAAAGGGTAAATCAACTAATTCTGAGCAAAACAAAGCACCTGATTTCTCCAGAGTACGTTCATTTTCGTATTACTCTCCGAGCAGAAACATTCCATGATTTTGCATGCGCTGTTCATAAGAAAATTGTGCCATCTTGTGGGAAAATGTGGAAAATATCAAATCCATCCACTTCAAATGCAAAATGAAGGGCAGGTGCTTCTTGATCAGGTACTGGAGGAAATAAAATTGTGGAGCACTGAGGAACACAAACCTTCAAAAGACAAGTTCAGCTGCCGGATCTAAACATTTATGGAGGCTTTGTAGATCCAACTTCTAAATTGAGAGGACAAACTCATTTTGGCTTCTGTCTCAATTTGTTCTCTCACTGCTTTTTCTCCAAGTCCTCAGAGGATTTGTGTCCATGCCAGGGCAATGTGGGCTTCCCACAGGCTCGAACTTCACTGTGTGATTCTCAAATTTGGGAATTGTGCCCTTTTTTAGCTCGATGTGCACTTCATCTTGTAGGTAAAGGATAAAATATTTCTGGTGTTCAATGAGGTGAATACTTTGAGCTCTGTGCTGAGCATAGGGAGAGCAAAGACTACTGTGTTTCTCATCAAGAGGTTTAAAAAATTTAAAGTTATTTTCTGTTTAGAGTCGTTGGTTTTTGTTTTTGGGGTTTTTTTTATGTTTTGGGGTGGGGTTTTTTTGTTGTTTTTGGTTTTTTGTTTGTTTGTTGTTGATTGGGAGTTTTTTTGTTGTTTGTTGTTGGGAGTTTTCTGGTGATTTCTCACTGAAAATGCCAGTCTGGCAGATTTTTTTCCCAGCCAGCTGTGAACWTACCCAGCAGGCTAATTCTCACCCAAAATAAATCAGCATAACCCAGCTAAGTCATACCATTCTAATTTGGAACCTTTTTAATGAAAAAATATGCAGGTTGATCAAAAGAGCCATAAATGGAAATTAAGAGAAGAGTGTCAGAACTCACAGAAGCAAACTTTCATCATCAGGGCCTYAGCCTCTGTGATTCTTGGCAAAGAGCAAGCCCACGAGACCTCATATCTGAGAGAATCCTGTTCTATTAGCASTGAAAAATGAAACCTAGATAACAGCAACAAATGTCTTGGGTGGAGTTCAAACGCCCTACAGCAAATCCYGGGGTTATTTATGGAGTTTGGATGATTTTCAAGCAAGTATTTGGATGTGGATGCTCCTGGGCTGCTGTTGTTCAGGAACCTTGCTGGGAGAGGCAGAAAAGATGAGAAGAAAAGGACTTGAATTTGTGGCAAAGCAGCAACAACAACAACAACAACAACAACAACAACAACAACAACAACAACAAAAAGCTGGTGGAAGATGCCCACTGCTTTAGAAGGATAAATAGCAGAAATCTGTGGGATAACAGGGCTGTGCTGCATTCCTTCACTCCCCCAGTGCCTGGAGTGAGCACTTTCCCAATTTTTCCAGCCCACCCCTGTTCCTGATGCTGTGGAAGGGGCTCAGAATCCCCTTTTGGCCCCTCCACTAACAGCTGCTTCAATATTCACAGCACACAGCTCCTTAAGGAGGAGTTAATGAGCTCTGCACAGCCCCAGCTGCTSGAGCCTCACAGCTGGGCTCACCCTCTGACAGGAAAAAGTGTCAGATGTGTCTTATTAGCTGCTCTGCTTTCCCACAGCCATTTAAATGAGGAGAAAGGGGGAAGGAAATTCTTGAGTGCAAGAGAAGAAAACAAATGAGAGCGCAGGTCAGGACAAGATGTGTTGCCATAAAAATCATATTTGGGGCACACATGCTTTAAATTTAAAAAYGACTAGGAGATGCGAGACAGTGGAAGGAAAAAAAGGATATTAAAGATATAAAAATAAAATGCTGTCGGAAGTCCTAATAAGCAAATTAAAAAAGGAAGTAAAAACTTATGTTTTTTACTGCTTGGAAAGCTTCCTTTTTTTATGAACAGTCCCTTGAGATATTAGTGTTCAATAGCAGGAAGATAACTTTKAGTCTGGTTTGTTATTTTTAAGAATTAAGAAAAAGGACAGTACAAATTAGGGAGAAGATCAAGCATCAACACAAACAGAAAGTTCATGTGATAAGTCCAGAATGTTCACAGAACCTATTTTAAGCAGGAATGGGTCCATGGAGTGAGACAAGACTCAAACCACTAAACTTTTTGCTAAGATGCCGAACTTTGAGCTTTGACTTGACATGGAGATTCAGTGCATTCTGTTCCCGGGTGTCAGTGCAGAGAGAAGGGCTCTGGAGAGGGAAAAGGATTTCTGTTGGATGTTTGAAGTTTGGCAGGTTGAACCAGGCCCTTGCTGTGGCCACATTCACWCTGGGGATGTTTGCTTTAGGGATGTTAGCAGGCTCMCAGTGCTGGTTTGGGCYGGGATGGAGTGGATATTGCTGGTTTGGGGCTGAGTTTGGGATCTGTGCTTGAAACAGCGCTGATAACTCAGGGATGTCCTGGTTAYTGCTGAGCAGGGCTTGCACAGGRTCAACACCTTTCTGTCATCACCCTGTGCCCTCAGCAGGGATTTCTCATGCTCTGGATCTGTTCTGGCTGTCCTGTGTGGGTTTGCTGGTGCAGCACTCCATGGAGTGAGCCTGGACAGAATGCTGAGTGGCCAAAATAATCTTACCCCAGGCTGACTCAGGCAGA
>NW_026623776.1:97528-108280 GCF_030028575.1 Malurus melanocephalus | reverse complement strand
CACACTGTGCTCTCACTTTGACCAAAGGATTCCCCACTGGCATGCAGAAAAAACAGAGCCAGCTCTGGCAACCAAGCTCTTCACACTCAGGGCAAGCAGGAAGGCTGCTGRTTTTGCTGGTTTTTGCAGGAAAATGCCAGCCTGTACCAGCATCAAATCCTTCACAGTAAAGTGCAGCAAAGATCTGTTAAATCCAGACAGAATGAGAAAATGAGCCACAAAATCCAGATCTGCTCCTGAGACCRAAAAGAGAGAAAATCAGCAAGGAGTCAGCTCCAGCCCCATGCTGCAGTAGGGTTTCTTGCATGTGAAAATAGTTTATGTAAACCCACCCTGAGCACTTCCTACATTTTAGTGAGCTTCACTCAGGCTTTTAGCTTTATTAATTGGGGCTCCCTCTGATGACAGCACCATCTCTGCTGAAGGAAATCAGAATGTATTTGAATAAAGACCTAATCAGGCCAGTAGCAACTACATATTGCTGCTGCTGAATGGCCTCTTTGTCAATTCAGCACAGATGTTTGATTGTATCTTGGTTCCTTGGCTTCCTTTTAATGTACAGCCTAACTAGTGTGATTAAAAAAAACAAAAATTGCAATAACATTCTTCCATATTTGCCTTAAATTCCTCCCTGTTGGCTTGGACTTTTCTGAAAATATAAYTCCATGTGAGTTTTGATGAAAGGACATTTTTCATTCCTGTAATCACTGAGTAAATTTGGGATCATTCACTGAGCTTAGGGAGCCCATGACAAGTGCTGGGGAGCAGAGAGAAAGGTTTTTGGAGGAAAAAAAGAATATTTACAGGTGGAGACCCCAGAGTTCCTCCATGAGCATGAGCTGTCGTGGGCCACTGGTTGATTTTCATTGGCTACATCATGCACCTCTCCTTCTTTGTTTCTCCTGGCAGTAGAGATTCCACTGGCTCCTTTCCCAGCCAGAGCTATTCAACTATTGGAGACAGCACCAAACCACCAAATTTGATCCAATTTTAACCTCCCAAAGCTTGGGAGAAGGTTTTACTCTCATATCTTTTCATAAGGCTGCGTCTTGTAACAAAATCACTCCTTTCAAATATTCAGAACGTACAAATTGTTGCTGTCAAAGCCACATATTGCATTATTTTAGTGGTTTTCTTTTAGCTTTTCAGCCTAGCCCATGAAGAATTGACAAATAAGACCACTGATACTCCAGCCTCTCCTGACTTTCAGCTGGATTTATTGCTTCATTTCCTCCAGAGCCTTGGAAACTTCCACCCTTATGGTTTTTAACAGGCTCATTTCTAGGGCAGACCATCTCTTCTCCCTGCCCTACCTCTCTAGGAAAACTGCCTTCTACTCTTTCTAGTGAGAAGTTTTGCTCTGATACCAGGTTGTTATAAAAACCCAAACACATTAAAGGAAACAGAAAACCCCCCCCCAAAAAAAAAAAAAAAAACCAAAAAAAAAAAAAACCAAAAAACAAAAAACTCAAAAACCAACCAATAAAAAACCCAAAGAAACAAAAAAACCCCAAAAAAAAGTACTAAAAGAATTCCCCAACTTCAGCTATTTTCCATGGCATAGACTGTTTTTCTCCTTGCACAGCCATGCAGTGAGGTGGAGGAGGGAGGGTACAACCTCATTGTGTGGGGGAACCAATGAAGGTCCCAAAAAGGAGGCACAGCTGTATCACCATTCTCCTGAGCCCAGTGTGAGCCTGAAACAACCACCAGCAGATGAAGGAAAGAAGTTATCATTTGGTTTAAAATCACTTCCTCGAGATTTTAAATCCAAACTCCAAAACCCCGGCTAGCAATTTTTTCCTTGTTTTTGATTTTGGTGAAAAAAGAAAAAGGAAAAGTAGACCACCTTATTTCAGCCCCAGCATACTTTGTAAGAGATCTGCTCCCCGTTCTGCCCAGAGCTGGATGTGATTGGTGCTGGGCTGTGTTAGGGATGGATTGCACAGGCAGTTCTCAGCCTCTGTGCTCCAAATCACATCATTTGTAAGGAGCAGACCGCAGTCATTTTCTTTGGCTGGAGTTCCTCAGACTGCCTTGAGAATTTGGTCTTGCCAGATATTGTTTTACTGATTGGGGAAAGTTTTCACTGATTTCCCTCTGCAAAGCCAGTGAGCTCGGCCTGGTGTGTTTTCAAAGAGTGGAGGTCATGTAGGGTTTGTCTGAAAAATCTCTGCTGAATTTATGTCTTTTATGACCATTTCTGTGATCACACACCTCCACATTGAAACCATTGTGCTGTTTAGTGCTGCTCCCCAGACATCTGCAGACACCACAGATTGCACTATTTCCTTTATGTTCTGTCAAGAGATACACTCCATAACRATTTTCTCCTTTGATGATTGGATTTTTTTCTAATCTGGATCCACGTTTCTTCCACATGCTGCCTCTTTGAGCCAAATCCATCTACAGAAGAGTGGAGGAAAGGAAAAAAGCTGCACAGCAGTGCTGCAATTGTTCCCCTACAAGGCCCTAAGATTATTAAAGATGATGGTAGAGCCCTCTCCCTCTTTGCCTCACACTCAGTGAGAGTGGATGCTGCCAACTTTCACTTTTCTATTCCCATGGCCTTTGCTCCCATCAAAAACTATGATAAAAATTATTTTGTTTATGCAGAGATGACATTACATCTTCTCACCCTAAAGCAAGTCTCCTGATCTTATAAATGTTCCTTGATGTTTTCATWCATGAAATCCCCCAATTTCAGTTGCAGTTCCCCCAAAATCATCAAAGACTCAGATGGTCATGAGTTGTGTGATAAATCAGAGAGAGCATCAAAACTGTTTACACTACATCAGGCTGAACYTCTTAAGGTATTTAGATATGTAAACACACAGGGGAAGACCAAAAAAAATAATTATTGAAAGCGTTTCTCTTGGTTGGGAACAAAACCACAAGATTTTGAAGGTCTGAGACTGTAAAAGGACGCAGATGTGTAAAGTGAATTTTAGGTAAGTTCCTAATTTATGGCTTTWTGATGAGATAGTTATTCCTTTACATTCCTAATGGCATCGTGGACAATCTGCTGCCTGTTTGAAGGAGCTCCAGCAGGGTTTCCTAACACRAGGTCCATCCTGCACAGTAGGGTCAGTCAGTTCTTTCTGAGAGAGGTGWGGATTTTGCTTGGATTCACTGAACAATCCCAGGACTAGAGAAAGGCAGCAAAATTAATCCCCCATGGGAACTGCAGCCAGGTGAAAAATCCACATTTATTATCCATTTGTTAGTGCCCYGATCTCAGCAGGTTCCTGACCTCAGATCGTGGATTCTCACTCCCATGGAGTTAAAGGGGGCAGAGTGAATCAACTGAGGGGGAAAAATAGGATTTCCTGGCTGAATCCATAAGGTTACTCTGTAAAGGAATGACTCTTTCACCAAATTTGCCATAGGAGCAGTGTGAAAATATAAGCCTTCAGTTAGAAGGCATTCTTAACTCCAGKATTATTTCTTTTTAACAGATTAAAATCTGGCTGGGTGAGCCAGAACAAGGCTCTCCTGCCTGGGATGTGATGGGATTTTGCCCCCAATCCCACAATAAATGCCCAGCTCACCGGCAATAAACCTGATTCTTCCCACAAGTGCTGCTCTTAGACATGTGTTCAATAAATCATCAATCCTCACTCTGACGGTTTATTTATGACACATTAGGGGACATATTTTTATTGGGTTTACAATTAATTATTTATTGTTTCTCTGTTTAGTTCCTGAGGGGCTGAAGATCTTTTTATTTTATCACGGGTTAGTGTCACTGAGCAAMTGCTATTGTTGAAAACCTTATTAGAAGTTTTTTTCATCTTTCTGCCTTTGTTTATAACAATGCTAACTGGAGCAGTTAATAAGGCCATTTACTGCTAAGAGCTGCTTTTTGTTTTGCTTTTTTTAAACTGCAGCCAGGTTTGTAACCCACGCTTAATATCCATTTGTTATTGTCCTGATCTCAGCAKGTTCCTGACCTCAGATCTTGGATTCTCTCTCTCAGGAGAGTGAGAAACACCTGCCCCAGAGAGCTCAGATCTTTCATATTATTTGCAGACAAACACGGGTTTGGCAATGAGCATTTGGGGAAGCTGGGGCAGTTTTGGGTAATTGGTGAGGTACTATAAAGAAAGGAGTAAGGGCTTGCTGTCAGTGAGCACTCACAAGACAAGCTGCTGAGAAATGTGTGTGGGTTGGGGATTTTTTGGCTCTTTGTTTTTAAGAGGAAGCAGATGTAAAGTTCAAATATGAATTTCCAGCCTAATCTGTGCCTGGCAGGGAGATTTCAGGCCCCTTGCCTGGTTCATTGCTCCATCAAACCTTGCTGKTCTTGGGAGAAGGGGGARAGYCACCCTACAGATCTCCCTGGCAGGRGGGAGCTGCTCTCCAGCACCTGGCACCTTCAGAATGAAGGACTCTTGGGACGGCAATCCCTGGAGGTGGCCTATTGGATCCTGTAAATGCTGCTTTTTGAGGAGCAGAGTCCAGATCTCCTCTGCTGCTGCAGTTTGGAGCAGGAATTTTGTGCTGCAAGCAGGAGGGAAGTTTTCAGAATCACATGAGGTCCCAGCAGTAGGAAGGGAAAATGTGACGAAGAATAATCCTCTGCTAAGGAGCTTGGGACTGAAATACAAGCCCACTGTTYTGGGATTTAACCAGATTAGTGCCATGGAACCTGGACTCTGGMCTGCCTGGTCACCTCTCCAGCCACCACCTCATTTAAATGACCTTGTGTGAGGGGACACCCCAAAATTTGCTTTTTCCCCTCTGACAGGTGCTTTGCAGTCTTTGTATTATCAGTAAAGAAATCACAGCAGGTCCAGCACAGTGGATTTCTCTTCCTTTCATCAGCACYGAGACTTTTAGCAGGCAAATGGCTCCCCAGACTCTGTGCTGAGCTGATAGYCCAGACCTTGCAATTTGCTGCTTTTTGGAGAGCACAGCCCCTCCAGGCTGCCTTAGGGTCACTGCATAAACTCCTCACCCTCTCAACAGGGTTTTTTGGGGGGTCTGACTGCAGTTCTGGCAGGGCAGATGTCCAGCTGTGCTTTGGTACCTGAAAACAGCCTCTCATCCTGCAGTTATCCACCCAGGGTTCTTGGAGGGAACTTGTCCAAATCACCACATTTATCCAGATTATTCCTTTCTTGTCCTCCATTTAGGCAGAATGGCATATTCTCACTTCTCTCTTTCAGTCTTTTATAACTTATTTAACCAAAACTGATGCACAGTATTCAAAATTGTCACTCTCAGGTTATTCCATGTTTATCAAGGTAAAAACAGATATATTTGCTTTTATAAGTAAAACACCACTCTATTGACTGCAACTATTATCCTATTTAGAGGGTGGTTATGTTTAAGTAAAAGTTTCTGTCACTCATGCAATCCCAGAATATATTCTTACATAAAAATAGAGTATATTTTCTAAATGAAGCTTAGAAATATTGTTTTCAGGATGGRAAAATAAGAATATTTTTATGTTCCAGCATTTTTTTTAAATCCAAAATGTGGGCTTTYGGGGTTTGTTTACTCAGTAACAGGTGGAGGTAGTGCCCTGTAGTTACCTTCCCATGAAATTATTTAACTTGAATTGGAGTGATCACCCAGGTAAATGCAAGAAAAACAACAGTGCTTCAATTAGAAGAATGACTAGGTTCACTGCTTTGTGAGGTTCTATAACTCAATTACCTTTTTATTATTTAACAATAAAAAGCATGGATATTAGCAGTGCTTGGGTGTTCCTGGATGAAGCTGATTCACCACAAGGGTTGGACTCAATGATTTCCAGATGTCCCTTCAACCCCAGCCTTTAATGATTCTGTGATGCAGCAATAYAGCAATTTATGTAACAATTAATTCAGTGAATTATTTCTATACATATAAAATAAATCACTAAATACTTCAGTTCTTCCCTGCACAGAATACAGAGGTTATATTTGGTTTCATGTAAAAGAGTCACTTTGGGCTTCCCAGTATAAAASTCCAAAGGTAATTGGAGAGGAGCACTGTGTGCATGTTTGGATAATTACTTGAAATCAAATCAAGGAYCTGCATTATTAAGGATTCATTTATTTCCAGCTTTATGCCACCTTCATTTTCAGCRCTGTTTGAAGAGGGCAAATACCATAATAAATGTTTTGATAGCCACTTCAATATCACAAGAGGTGCCCACTATTGTTATTGCAATGGCTCTTGCAGATGCTTAACAGCACAGAGCAGCTATTAATATCTTCTTTCATTTCATTGCTTCATTTTCTAAAGCAAGAGTTTTATGAGAATTTCATATTGTTGTCACTGACCTTCTCCTTCAAAGCCATTTACTACCATATTCACCATGGTTATTTCTTTTAATGGCATCTAAGTTTAAGGAAAAACAAATCTTTTATTTATTCCCATTATAGCCTAATCTTTTTTTTTTCTTTCCTTGTCATTATTTTGACTTAATAAAAGGCTTTGTAAAATGATCAGTAAACCTTGCCTGTGAAATGCACCATCTGGAAGCAGAAACAGACTCAGAATGCWGATGAGTCTTAAAAGAGAAATATTTTACAAAACAAAGCAGCCAAAGAAAAGGAATTTTTTTGKTTTTAATTTTTACTTTTTGTATTCTACCACATTAAATTTAGTTTCCACTAAATGACAGAGAGGAGGGAGAACTGTAGAGAAGTCACTACACTAGTGAAAGACAAATAACCTCCTCCCTGTGACAGGTAAGGAATTTTGAGATTATTTACCACACTGTACCTGCATTTTCTTCTAAATTTGTTGTGGAGTTTGTGTCAGCAAAATTTGCCCACTGAGGCATTTCTTTAAGGCAGCATTGCCTGGAGACTTGAACAACTACAAGAAGCAAATTTGGGGTTTTTTTCAGCAAATGGTGGATGGGCTAAGAAAAGAGTGGTTTTGAGGATAAAATTACACTTCACATGATTGTTCCAGTGAGATGGGAAGCTCTTCTTCTCCTCCCCCTGCCTCCAAACTGCACTCCCAATGTCAGCTGCAGATTCACTGGTGACACAGAGGAGCAGAGCTCACCTGGCTCCTCCACAGGCCCAGTGAGCATCAGAAAGGGCAGAAGAAGGGGAGCAAAATCACTCACACTTAAAGCAGTGGGATTTGGAATCATCCCCCTCCTCATTCAGCCTGGAGAGAACTCTTGGACTGACAGAGCTTTTTAAATTTTGTAATTTACACTTGAGGCTACAGTGGAGGGAATATTTAAGCCTGCTGTGACTCAAGGTTCACATGAAAGCAAGTCCTTTGATTTAACAGGAAATAAATCACTTCAGCCTCAGGTTATCAACAGTGGCAGTGATGGGAACATTCTCTCCTTGTTTTTGCATTCATGGTGTTTCTTTTGCATCGCTGTGAAGAGATATTCAACTATCTGCATGAGAGTGTGTGGCAGGCAGCAAAAATAATCACAGAARGATTACAGGGAAGAAATGGCCTCATTTGAAAAGGAACTGGCTATTACAGCCCAGATTTCACATCTGAGACACCCCTTAAGAGGACCCACACTTAATGCATTGTCATAACCCAGTCCTATTGCAATTTGAGAGCTCTGAAAATGCTCCTCACCCTCGTGTCCAGCAATTACTGATATTGCCAAAAAGCAGCCGTCCCTGACATGGAACATCACTTTGGGCTATAAAACAGCAACATCTGTTGAGTGGTTGGAAAGGGTAGAGATGATTTTCTGTCATTGAATAGTTCCACACAGTGCAGTTAGCCTAGGAATGGCTGTAATTAAAAGCAAGTTATTTAACCTGTTGAAAATTATTAAAAAATGTCATTCTTGCTATTGGTCTCATGACTGCCGTCATGCACTGTCATGAGAAGAGTGCCTTTAAATATATTTCCCRTGTTTGGACTGTTCCCAGCATATTTCAGAAGGATCCTTCTCAGAAACACAAATCTGATTCATTAATTATTCAAGGTATATAATGACAAAAAGGGCATTTCCCATGCAGGGAGTGTTTATCTTGGAAATTATTTTGTTCTTTGTGCTCATGTAATTCCTCTGTAGTACAACACTGTATTTGTACAATCAAAACCTTTACCATCAAAACTCTGGGGTTACAGAATATTGGCAGTTGTAGCAGCAAAACAGACCTTGAAAGTCAGGCCTRTCTCCTGTCCCTGCTGCAGAAGAAGCCTTGGAATTATTAAACAAAACTGATCACGAGTGAAGTAGGTAAGCCACAASAAAAGTTTRTAACTAYCASTTCACACAAGACTRAAAGAACACTGCTACCRTAAAARGTTTTGTTTACCCAGTACCATAAAARGCAATATTCTGAGACAAGATAATTGAYTGGAGTGTGCTGSRGTGTAGAATTAYYTCCAGRTTAATTTACGATATATAAGGAATTTACTACTGMGCAATAAATGTCTTCATGTCTCACAAGCCTACATGGAGTCATGCCTCAATCTTTGCAAACAGCCAAAAAAAAAAAAAACAGCAAAAAAAAAAAAAAAAAAAAAAAAAAAATTGTTGTGTTACCTGGCCATTTAAATACTTTAATTTGGGTCTCTTCACACAATTTTCGAGGTCTCAGAATCATAGAAAAATTCAGTCCAGAAGGGACACTGGGAGATCATCTGGTCTATTCTCTTCCTCAAAACAGGGATACATTTGAAGTCCAAGTTTTGAAGCCTCGTCAAGTTTTAAATATCGCCACTGACAGAAACTCCTCTGCTTTTCTGGCCACCCCTTTTGGTACTGCCCAATCCTTGGGGCAAAATCCTTTAAAATTCTTCATTTCCCACCAAAATCTCCCTGGCTTCAGTTTGTGTGTGTGGCTGCTTTGTGGGCTGCTCTGAGCATCTCTAAAAGTTTGACGCCCCCTTCCCCACAGCCTCCCTCTAGGTGAGGGAGTATTTTTGGTTTTTCTAGATCCCCACGGAGAAATGGGGTGAACCAGCCCAGTTTTCTCAGCCTTTACTCATAAATTATGTCCTTCATCCTTTTGACCTTCCTCTGGATTATCTCCAGTTTACTCTTTCTGTTGCCTGCACGTCCTGAAATTGTACACAAGTTAGATGTGGCCTCACTGAGGAGAAAATAACTTTCCTCTGCTTTTTTTTTTTCCTTAATTTTAATTCAGAAAAGAGGTCAAAGTTAGAATGCTAAGTTGAATAACAGATATAAAATACAAGCTTTAGTATTGAATTGAATAGTAAGGCTGGCTAAGGCAGAACAATAGATAGGTCCATGTGTGTCTCRTGCTTTTCTTTCAAGACAACTAAATTGGAGATTTCCTATTTGTGYCTCATGCTGGTATTTCCAGCTTCTTTGTATTTTCAGGAACACTGTGGAGGTGCTGTGGATTGGTTTATTGGATTTTATTTTCACATTAAGGGAAGCTCTGATGTCAGGAAAACATGAAATCCTGGAAGCTTGGGGATTRGCAGGAAGCATCAAACACCTCAGATAAAATCATTGGAGCTGGAGCCAAGGAACACTTGCTGTTGCAGGAAAAGGAAAACCAAAATGTACCTCAGAAAGGAAGTAATCTGGTGGTTTGAAAGGAACCACTCAGTCACAGGCTGTGCAATTAAACAAACTAAGATTATCCCCTAGGATGCCAGGCAAGCTGCTCCATGTGGGTGTGAGCCTCTGATCCTGACACAAACTCCCTTGTTGATAAACCAAACAAGTTTCTGGATGCCAAAATTTCTCTTCACCCATTATTTGGCCYAAAAGTGATGTTTCCTATACTGGGAACTGTGTCAGAGCACCAGTATTCACCCAGAAGAATGAACTGACAATGGAAAGAGTTGTATGAGGTTGGGTCTTCAGCCCATTTACCTGCACACAGGTGGGTTGGCTGCTCCTTACAAACATTTCTGGAGCCCTTAAGGCAGTAATAACTCAGCTTCACCATGATTCTCATATAGATTTGAAGCCTCTTGAAGCACGAAAAACTAAACTACCAGTCTTAATCTGCCAGAATTACGTGACCAATTATCCATCTGCTTTGATGGTGTCAGTGATTTCAGTRCAGTAAGTAAAAAAGAAATGCAGGCTCTTTGTGTGTGTACTGCCCAATTATAAGTTGAGTTAATGAACCTGAGAGATTAAACATAAGACATTTACAAATGAAGGTAGAAAGTAGAAAAGCACCAAGTGACAGTCTTGCTGTCATTTCTCTGCTGAACCATTTCTAAGCTTAACTTGTATTAAGCTAACTTGTATTATAAGCTTAATTGTATTTGAGTCAGCAATCAAAGTAAACATTAAAATACCTGAGAGCTAAATTATCAAATAAATCCACACAAGTTCAGCCTTTTCCTCACCTTCAGGAGCTCACCTTTAAGACAAACCATAACAGCTTCTWCCTGGAACAGTCCTAGGAGCCTTCATTTAGAATTCTGTTTGCCAGAAATACTTGTCAACCCTGGGTTAAAGATAATGGGCAAAAGGTGAGAATGCTCTTTTTTAAAAACACAGGGTGCAATCTGTTATCATTTTAATCTTTCCTGTGCGGCTTCAGATTAAAACATTGATATCTTGATAATGAAAGGCTGTTTTATGAGCTAGATTAATCTCAGCTGCACCTCCTGAAAGTGTGGTGTGGTTAAAGGCTGGTGTGCCTTGCTCAGACACAGAACAAAGCTGCAGTAAGGTATTATTCAAATAAGAAGAAGAAAGAAGAAGAGGAGGAAGAGGAGGAAAAGGAAGAGGAAGAGGAAGAGGAAGAGGAAGAGGAAGAGGAAGAGGAAGAGGAAGAGGAAGAGGAAGAGGAAGAGGAAGAGGAAGAGGAAGAGGAA
>NW_026623776.1:78031-97153 GCF_030028575.1 Malurus melanocephalus | reverse complement strand
GATATTTTGGATACCTAACCCCTTGTGGAGGGCATCCTAAAACAGGGAGTGTTCCAACAGTAGGATGTGTCATCCAGCGGTAAATCACCAGGAGCCAGCTGGAAATGCAATATTAATCCATTAATCATGGAAGCACTTTRGTACTATTTAAAGTTCAGTTTTCTTTGTAATAATTTGCTTTTTAGTTATTTTTCAGATGATGTTTATTATTCTCTTTCATTTCAGGAGAGATTCAGGCTTCAAAAGCCTTAGCAAATCTCATTTGTATCCAAATCTACGCTTTCTTTTCTGTGTTCTTCCAGCCACAAGGAACATAAAGTAATTTCTTGTTTCCTTTAAATGTTTATAAAATAAATCCCACGAATCTGCAAATTTAGGGAAACACATTTTTTTGTGGTTAAAGTATCCAGCATATAGGTCATGTTTCATGATAGAGAAAATACTAGTAAGTAATTTCACATTTTAATTATGGTATATTTTAGAAATACTTTTTAAAAAGTTTTCTCGTGTTTTGAAAAAGTGCTTTAATGATGGTGTCCAAAATAATTATTCAAATAGCRTTTCTCATTTTCCTTTTTTCCTCACAGATTCAAACTCATGCTTTTAAGTTTACTTAAGCTTTGAAACAGGAGAAACACARCTTGCTCCTCCAATTTCAAAAAGAAGTTACTAAAATCTTGGTACAAAAACTAAAACAAACTTTAAGGAAGTACTAAAGTCTGGAGCTACCAGAAAGTGGGAACTGCAGCTTTCAAATTAAATGTGAACCTCAGCTGTAGCTGTGCCCTAAATTTGAAGGCCCACTTATTTCTTCAATTTCATCAGAATTCAAATATTTAAATTAAAAATACTCTGATCCATACTCAACAAATATTTTCTTTCTTTTGATTGTGTGTAGCCCTTACATAATTACAGATACTGTGAGAAGGGCTTTTACCCTGTAGGCAGAATTTTAGCCTTACCTTTAGCCATACATTGAAATTTCCCTTTCAGGGAAAAAAAAGGAATTCCTTGCAATTGTGGGACAAGGCATATTAAATACAAAAACAGCTCCAAGCCCAGGCCAGTGGTCACAGARCTGTAAAGAATATTTTCAATTTTCTCATGACAATTAAACCAAATGYAACGAGCATGCAGTAAACAACAACATACCTCCCTAGCTAGAACAGACCCCAAATGTGGATGGTGTCATTTTCTCACCACAAACAGCTTATAAAAAATAAAAATAAAAAAAAAAACCACAAAAAACAACCAAAAAAACAAAACACCAAAAACCGCCCCCCCCCAAAAAAAAACCAAACAAGCCTAAAACAAAAACAAAAAACCTGCAAAAAACAACCAAAATTAAAATCTATGTAATGCTTTCCTTATAAAGAACACACAGTTCATTTAAATAGGGTTCATAGTTTTTGTACCAAGTTTGAGAACTTGGAAAATTAATTCCCATGTGGATGGAAGAAGTGTGCTTTTTTCCTTGACTAAACACAAGGCATTACTGAATTCCAGGAGAGCAAAGCAGACACTTTCCTCATTTTAAACAAGGGCCCTCCACACCCCAGTGGAGCTGGGACTGTTGGGAAAGGGTCTGGAGATGTCCTGCACTCAAATATGTTGGTCTGTCCCCTCAGAGCAAGGAGAGAGGATGCCAAAAAAATCCCAARCTGATCCCAGGGAACAACATCCAGGTGTGGAAATCTGCTAATCCAGGTCAGAAGATCTTGCTTTAACTGTGCAGAGGAGATTCAGGCACAGCCACGAGCTATATGAAACTCATTTTTCCTGCCACAGTGGTGGAAACTAATTTTAAAAGTATGTGCTCACTATGAGCATGACTAATAAGCCTCTTGGCGTCTCCCTAATTACTKCAATAGCCCTGGGCGGGGTCCTGGACATTTTGGTCACTTTTRGTGCCAATGGGGTCAGCTGCTCCTCCTCTGGTGACTGTGTCCACAYGGGAGGGACAGACAGCATCGGGAAGGGTTTGGCACCTGAGTCTGCTCTGCTCTCCTGGAATTCAGTAATGCCTCAGCAGATTAATTAATAGGACACAAGGAACCCAGAGGGATGGCATTTATTGTGATTAGAAGCAAATTCAGRGCATTTGGGCAAAGGGGGAGGCACTGGGTTACACTGGGAGACGCAGGCTCTGCTTCAGCATCTCCATGTTTTATCTCCTTCCTGCYTGTCAAACACCAAACACAAAACTCTGCCCCATTCAGCCATCCAGAAAGACCCAACAGCTCTGTTGCAAAGATTTTGGTGTGACTAAAACTGAAAATGTTTGGGCCCCTTGCCTGAGAGGGTGTTACAGGACCAAGCCCTAATGCGTTAGAAAAAATTAGAATAACGTCAGAGTTATTATCTCCCTGGGACACATGGTTGAGCCCAGTTATCTGCTCAGCTTCTGCTCTCCAGCAAAAGACAGCAGGATATCCCCAGAGGGAGGGGGTGGAAGGAATAAAAGAGGTTATTGTCACACAGGCAGKAACCTGCAAAATCTGCAAAGTTGCCTTTGTCTTTTCCCTTTGCTGTCCAATGTTTCAACAACTCAGTTCACTGTCAAAATAAAAATTAAAAAAAAAAAGAAAGATAGTGGCTGAAAGAGAGAGAGAGGGGAAAGAGGAGGGATCAGCCATATCAAAATAGAAATAAAAAAATATAGTGGCTGAAAGAGAGAGGGAAAAGAGGAGGGATCAGCCATCTTCCTTTTATAATTTCATAAAGGATTATGTTAAATTTCCTTTTTTTCCCCTGCTTCCCCAGTTTGTTAACATTTACATTTATTATTTCTTTGATAATTCCCAGAATCTGTTTCCCCTTAATCTGTCTCCTTCCCTTATTTCCCTATTTTGACTAAAATGTGTCATAACCATTCAATCCAGCTTTTAAAAGTACAGGGCAAATTTTTTCTTTCCCTCATTTCTGCTGTCAACAGCCACCATCACGTGAGGACACGGAGGGACCTTTTAGGAGCCAAATGCACATCACTTTGGAACGCTGCACTCACCTGGGCATGTTGTTTTACTTTAATGATCAAGGAATTATGCAGGTGACAGGAGTGGGGTTATCTGATACTGACCTTAATAGGGACATAGATCCACATTTAGAGATCMCTGGGACAGAGAAGTGGCCACAGGAGGACAGTTTTTGAGCATTTTATCCTATTCATTTTTCAAGTCTTGGCTCCTCAACAACCTGCTAGCCCACACTGAGCACAATTCTGTTATTGTCATTGTACTTGTGCCTGTTTTCAGGAGCAGGGATGTTTGTGGTGCATTGAGCACCYTGGTGAAGAAGCTTTTGGGGAACAGCAGGCTGGAAATGCCCAGTGTCCTGAGGTTGTAAAGCTCCAAACTCCTGTTGTGACTAAATCCTCAGGGGACAGAGCTAAAATGGATTTTCTGTTTATTTCCCTCATCTCCAGCCGTTGTCTGTGGTTTGACTCAATGCTACAATCACACTCTCATTAGACAGGAGGTCGCCTCTTCMACATTTCTTCTCCTCTGCTGTTTTCCCCCTTTCACTGCCTGCCCCTGTTAAGGGGGATTATTCCTTATCTCCCATCACACTCTGCAGCTCCCCTGACCACTGTGAGGTTGTCTCACACAATCCCACCTTGCCAAATGTGCTCCTGTGGATTGGGGACCTTGTACAAGCAAAGGGATGTGTCTGGCTTGGCTCTGCCCAGCTCTCATCACACATTCCTCTGTCTCTGTGGATGTTTTTTTCTTTCCAACACTCTGAACAGTGATACTGACACACCCCGCCTTGATGCTGAGTTCTTTAAAAACCACGTTATTAGAGATAAGAATTTGGCTCGAGGAAATCTGATATCTGAAGCTTGGTTGGAAGATTAGAYGTCACATCCATGTGAACACAGATGTGTGAAAGGGAGACAGGCAGATCAGCATCTTGTTTTGCAGCAGGCATTTTCATGTTTCTCCAAAGAGGAAAATCATAACACCTGTGTCTGTAGATAAAAACCTACCACTGCTTTCTGTGGATGTAATTTGACTCCAGGGGAAGACAAACTTCTTCATTTCTTCAGCTGTTTGCGTGATCCTTTTGAGCTTTGTAAACTCAACTAAAAATGCTACATCCACACCATTACTGATTTGGATTTTACAGCCCAAACCTCATTTAATGAGGTATATTAAGCCTAATTCTGCTYATCACACCTCCTATTACAGGGCCATAATTAATGTTGAGTGGAAACCAGGTTTCCTGCCCTGCAAAAGATTTTCCACTCTCAAAAATATTGAGACAAATCCAGCACCTTTCAGAGGAAGAGAGGTTCGACTTCACTCCTTTTGTTAAAGTGGTTTCACTTTGGGTAAGTAAATACTCATTAGAAGTAGAAGAATTTAAGAAAAAGAGAGAAGAAGGTGCTTATTAGGTTTATAAAATCCTCATGGGATGTAGAGGAGACAAGCTGGGATGGCTGTCTCTGTTAATACTGATTTTATTGAAGGAAATGAAATGTTTACGCTGGAGGACTCTCTCTGCATGCAGGCAATTGTCAGGTAAGGTTCCTGCCTCAAATACCAGAGTTACAAGCACCTGAATCCAAGTTTTCCATGTTTTGYAGCAATGCACTGAAATGTTTCATTCACTGAGGACTGAATGCTCTCTTAARYTGGACCAACTGTKCCCTCTGGGGTTTAGAGATATTTCSTGCCAGAACTGGTACATGCATTTTCCCCAGCTCAGAAAATTTAATTGGCATTTTCCAAGAAKAAATATATTAACCCCATGGTTCACTGCCACCTCTAGGTTTAGCTGAATCTCATTGATTTTGCTGTTTAGAAATAGGAGCTAGTACATTCTCTGTCCTTTCTGCAGCATGGCCACTGTCTTCCGTGTGATAAACAGATATTATAGTGTTGGTTTTTGCAAATATTGAGATGAGTGCTATGTGTACAATGTTGCCTTTTTTTGCATAAGTAGCTTAGTTATGCAGACACAGTGCTAAAATAATCACTGATGGGTTTGTTTTTCCTTTGTAACTCAGATCTAGAACAGAATACTATAGAATATTCTATGTTATAGAATACTTGTGGTTAAACTGAAGTGTTATGGCTTGTGACTTAAACATTTCCATAAAGGATATTTTTCATACCATATCAAAACTATACAAAAGCTGCAAAGAAAGGCACCAAAAAACCCTGAATGAGGCCCTGGCGGCAGCGGTCCTTAAAAATAAGAAGCAGCTCAGAGCTGGGGAAAAGGATACATCCATTCACAAAGAGATCACGATGCTTAACCCCTCAGGCACCGTATCCTTTTGCTTTCTGTCCCCTATTGTCGTTTATTAAAACCTTTTAAATTTTAACAGCACAGTGAACTTCATTTTTCACATTCCGTAAATAGGTTTTTTTTAGCCATAAGAAGAAAGAAAAGAAAGACAAAAAATATAACAGCAGGGTCACTCTGTCCTCCATGGCAGTTTTTGTTATTTYGTGCAGCAGAAAGAGCTGGGAACARAAGTAATGGTTCAAGTGCCACTGGATTAAAGTAATTTAGCAATTGGGAACTGCAGAGGTCTCAGTGCTCGGTGCATCCTCAGCTCACTGGATCCTTGGGGCAAGTGGAGATAATTGCAGAGTTCTCCTGGTGTCCTGGCACTCAGGGTGAGGAGGAGCAGCCTCTGATGGGTGCCAGGCACAGCCAGCACAGAGGAGAGGTTGCTGAGGTGCAATGGGATCTCTGGGATCACACAGACAGGGGTGGATGTACAGCTCCTCCAGGAAATAAAAGGAGGTGAGGATTTCCTGGTTTTTCCATTACATTTGCCCTCAAGCTTCCATGCTGAGCTGAAGAAGGGAGGGAGAGCAGAGGCAGAGCCCACACCCTCCTGAGCAGCAGCAAAGGTGGAGTTGCACCATCAAGGAGTCTTGGCAGATAATAAGGATGCTGTGTTACAAATTTGGGTGGTTTGTGGGTGCCAGCAGAGTGGGAGCAGCCTGTTCTGAGCAGGATCAGAGAGGCTGAGCAGGCAGCAGCAGCTAAAGCTCCGTTTTCCCTCCTCCTGGGGCACCGTGCCCAGCACAATTAATTGGCAGCTCATTTCTGCAGCCCTGCGATGTGAGAGCCTCTGAATGCCTCCCTTGTGCTGGGGCTGCTCCTGAGCTCAATGTGGGCCYGCTGCCAATGATTACAATTCCCATTAGCTGGAATATACATTAACTTCAGAGGTTCCAGACCTCTCCAGCAGGGGAATTGCCTGCTGTATGCATCCATTATATTTCTGGAAGAGAAAGAACTCTGTTTTGTGCCTGTTATTCACTCACGCAATCTGTTTGTTTTGGTTTATTCTGGGATTTTTTAGGAAGCTGGCASTGCTGAGAGCAGTTTTATGAAGGCCCCGAGGCAGTTTTGTCAGTGCAGTGGAGCATTTTGTGCCGTCATGCAACGTGGCTGGGTGGCTGCAGCTGCTGGGGAGGAGGACATGGAACCTTATGGGGTGGATGTGGGGTCTGCAGCCCCTCTGCCCCTACAAAATATGAGAGGATGCCCCATGAGCCCGAGCAGAGAGCCAGAGAGCTTTTCTTGGAAGCTGCAGTGATTTAAAGCTTTCCTAAAGTTAGGGTGTTACCTGTGCTTTCCACTCACCTTTGCTTCTTTATCCTCCATCAAATCTCCCATMCTGCACAGATTTTAGCTGTAAGCCTGACTTGTTAAATCAATGAGCTCTTTCCTCTCCTGAAGCCTTAGACACAGTCAGAGGCTTTAAGATGTTATTCACTTTACAGCTGTTTATCAACATAAAATCCTGGTTCACCGATCGGGGAAATCTGTGAACAAAACCCCRACACCCAATGTGCTCAAGATATTGATTGTTACTTTAGTCTGTGCAGCCGAGGAGATTTAATTGGTTCTGACCTCCTTTTCCTCTCTACCCTGTGGATTATATTCTGTGCTGTCAGTAAAACTGTGTCTCGACTCATCRCTGTGATATAATTTCTGTTTCACTAAAGGGAGACAAATAAAGTCCTGGAGAAGTGAGCAGCTAATATCTGTCCTTGTGCATCCCCACACCTCCCTGCAACTGRAACAGCTGTCTGGATTTTTGATCTGAAGACTCTGGTCATTCTTTTCATCTAGTAAGGCCTTTAAACAAATCCGTGTGCTAAATATCGCTGCTGGTTGTGCCAGCTGGGAGCYGTTTGGGATGTGACCTGTTTGAATAAAATAAAATGAGAATTTCTTTCTCCATTTTTTCATCATGGTGGCTCATTGCAGTCACAGGCACAGCGTGGGGGGTTGAACAGACACCTGCAGCWCCTCAGCAGAGGTGTGAGCTCAGCAAGGCACAGACTGGCTCTGTCCAGAGGAATTTAGAGTCTAGAGATAAACAGATGAGGAACAAGGGCAGCCTTATCCTTCCTGTTCTGCTCGCAGGTAAACAAGGCAGCAAAAAAGTCAATGTTTTACTCAAAGTTTGCCTTTTACCTGAGGCAAATGTTTGCCCACATCACACAAAGAAAGAAATGGAAGTGTCCCTGAATTACTCTTGAGGACCTTTGCCACAAAGTTGTTCTCGAATTTGAAAKCTTGGCTGCTTCAGGAAGTGATGAATTGGTTCCCTGGAGGTCTGACAGCCAAGTGTGCTGGTAGCATGCAAAAGTAACTCCTGGCTCTCTGAAGATCTGACATTCTCAGTGGATCTGAGGTGGCAGAAACACCTCAGATCTCCCATTTTTTGGGAATGTTTTAAATTCCTGCGTCCAACCTACCTGCAAAGCGGTTTAAAGGGCTTATTTAAGAACCTAGGAAATAACAATTTTCATTTTGCAGGAAAAATGCAATTGGTTTCTGATTCCCCAGTGTGAAACAGCTTAGTGGGGCAGGGAATGTTCATTTTTTCCAGTACCTGAAGGGTCAGGCTTTGCTTTGCAGATCACCTGTTGCATCCCTCACTGCTTTGATCATGTGGCTGCCCAAGAAGAAGGGAAGAGCTGAGCCACCATTCTGCTTCTGCCTGAAGGGAATAGTTTAAGCTGTCCTCTCATCCCACTCCTGAATTAAATCACCCAGCCTTCCCTGAATAGCCCCACCACTGGAGTAAACAAGTGGGAATGTGTGTGTGTGAAAAGGCAGAAGTAGCAGGTGGAAGTTTTTAGATCAGGAATCAAACTCACAATGCTGCTGCATTACACCCCACCTCTGATACAACCACCACATAATCCATCTTTTCTGCGTCTCTAATCTCTTTGTTTTATGATTATTAGCCAGTCTTTGCCTCTGTCTTTGCCCCAGAAGAATTTTATACACAATTTTGATCAGCTGTTGAATCTTACCCTCCAAACTAAAACATAAAATCTCTAGGGAGCTCTGGTCTGGCTATCCCTGATAATGAGTGAAAATGAGCTTATGTTCAGCATTTGGTGTTTCACTCTGCTCCTGAGATAGCACCAGTTATTCCTGGGTTTGCATTGTCAACTGCTTTTGTTTTGCTTCGGATTTAACATTCCACAACATTTACCGAGGAGATTTTTTTTTCCCCCCCAGCAGTTCTGAGGATTTAATCACAAAAAACTCCCCCCGCCAAAGTTGGCCGCTGCCATTACTGGCTTTGCAGGCAGCAAAGCAGGAAATGCTCTGCATAGCTGACCTTCCTTCATGATATTAGCAGTGCTTTGTGGCAGATCTTTCTCGTCTGCTGCATTTCAGACCCCGTTTTACAGTAGCACTGCTGACAGCATTCTCTCTTGCTCAACTTTAAGTCACATCCCCAGGCTTTGCGTCGGCTTCGTGCCACTGGCGGCCAAAAGGTTGCAACAGAGCAGAACCGAGGGGATCTTTGGGATGTTAAATTATCCAGAAAGGTTGTGCTGCACTTCCCAGTGAGGTCTGCACGGTTATGGGCTGGCATTAATCAGCAGAGATTCCCCCAGGGATTTACATCGGCCACTGCCCCAGCAGCCACAGGGAAAGTTTTGTGTTTTATAAGGTGCAGCAAGAGATAAAAACCAGCCTGGCATCAGTGCTTTCTGTGAATCATTTTCCAAGAAGAAATATGTTAACCACACCTCTGTGTATTAACCCTGCCACCTCTAGCTTTAGCTGGATCTCATTGATTTTTACTGTTTGGAAAAAAGGAGACAGTACTTTCTCCTTCCTTTCTGCACTCTCATTGATTTTATGATTTAGAAAAAGGAGATAGTACTTTCCCTTCTGCAGCACAGCCACTGTATTCTGTAAACACTTGTTTTAGCCATCGAAAGAAAGGAAAGAAAACAAAAAAAATGCAAGAAACGGGGTCACTCTGGCCTCCATGACAGCGTTTGTTATTTTGTGCATTATTTGATGCATCATTAGGTGGCATCATTAATTTCTGTGCAGTCTGCACACGTTTGACCTGAGCTGCCTTGCTGATACATCATTTTTATGAGTGGTTTAGCGAAGCCCCGGGCTCAGCATTGTTGGGCTGAAACAGTGAGAGTGCTGAACTTTGCTCTGAGCTGCAGTCACAGCTCCAGTTTCAGTGTCTGGGCTATCTGCACAATGCCAGGCACAAAGCCTGACTGCTGGGAATGATTCCCATGATCCAGGCTGAAACACAGAGACTGAGCTGCTCAAGAGGAAATACCAAGAAGAAAGGGGTGTATTCAGTTCTGTGTCTCTTTGCAGCTTCAATCTAGTGGGAGTCACTTGTCTCTGCTCAGGTTTCACTGCACTTTCATCCTCTCCCTCTTTTTTGTATCTAAAGCAGGAGAGAGATCACTTCTTAGATGGTTAAAATGCTCATCTAGGAACCAAGAAACTCGATTAAAGTACCCCTTCTGCCTGAGGCAACTTGAACTTGCATSTGTTATGTGATCCTGGATTTTTTATCCTGCTTCCAGATAATAAAGATGGGTGGGCAGCAAGGCCTGCATCTTGTGTGTGAGTGCTGTGATCATGGCAAAAGCACCATCTTCCTATTCCTTCTCTCTGCCACAGTAAATATTTCATTAACTCCCACAGACAGCAAGCGATTCAGCAATAGAGTTGAAGATCTCCATCCCAGAAGATCCTTTAATTCAGGTTTTGGAGTATTTATTATTTTCCATATTCACATCTCCTCAGGCAGAGAAAGGGGCTGAGCCAGGACACCTTATAAAGCAGACAACTTCTTAAACAAGTCACAGAGTGAAATATTTTCCCCATCTGCTTCCTGAATATGTGGAAAAAAAAAAAAGAAATTTGCAACATGGGACTTGAGCAGGGGCCTTTGCTGTCATATGTTTTTGTAAGTATTAAGACAAGCCTCGATATTTTGTTTGAAATGTGAACTAGAAGCTTTGTTTTTTAAGGTAGATACACTGATACAAGCATTTAGGAAGCCTCAGAGGGAAAGCTCAGGTGCCCAAGGAATCCAGATATCTGCAAGGCTGCATGTGCAGAATTTAAATTTCAGTTATTTAAATGTAAATCTCAGCTCAGCATCTGAGTGTTCCTGTGGCTGTGAGCTCAGCAGACAGATGAAGGCAGCTCTGAAGGGAGCTCTGGGGACAACTRAAAACCCTTCCCAGCTTCCAGCCCATGGCACTGTATGGCCATGTGAGGTTCATCCTGGCTGTGGCTGCTTTGAGGATTGGTGAGATTCTGAAATCCAARCTGTTGCTGCAGGAAGATGTAAGCTCAGCAGTCATCATGGACTCTGGGGTTCAAATGCCAGCAGCGTCGTTTCAAAAGACCCTTTCTGCTCCTAGGAGCTGGTGCAGAGCTATTTTTTCCCCTCTCTCTTTGTGCTCCTTGTTTTGAGGGTGTTTCTTGACCTCTTGCAGAAGCCACTTTCTCTTTTCGGCAGATGGCATTGGTGCTGTGAGAGCTCCTGTGGTGTCAGATCAGCCCCTTTTTAAAGGGGCAGATATTGAGGTATTTAGGGCAGAGGAATGGAGCTGCTCTGGGTGTCTGCCCCAACTCTCCATCAGTTCATCCAGGGAGTAAATCACTCTGAAAATCTCCATTTCTCCATCTCTGTGGTGGCAAGGACACTGCTGTCTGTGTCACACACGGTTCCACTGTGCAGGCTCATTGGCAGGCAGCTCTTGCCCTGCCCATGGCTCAGGGCTCTGGCAGCAGAGCTGAGCTTCTTGCTCAGAGGAACCTTCCACACACACTCTGTTTTCCTACCAAACTTAAAAAAAAAAATAAAATAAAAAATCTTTCTGTTTGACAGCAGATTTGCAAGGGACAATCCCACTGGCTGAGGTGCCAGGGCAGACTGCAGCCCTGCCTTGGGTTTGGCAGAWGCTGAACTGACATCATGAGCTGATATTCCTCAGTGAAACAGAGATTATTTTTCTTGGAAATCCCACAGCGTTCTGATCATCCATTGCCTTAATTCCCCTTCYGTTCACTTGTTATTTCACACAATGGGCTACTAAAAAGAGCACAGTGGACACCTCCCTGGATACACTGGTCACTCCAGAGCATCTCTTGGAAAATTCAGGATTTCTGAGTGTCCAGCTGGCTGAARTTATCCTCTCACCATGACAGCATCTAAAACAGGAAGGAATTCTAAGACAGCTTTGGAGTTCCACTAGAAGCCCTTCTCTCACCCTGCCTGTGCTGCAAAAAGTCAGCTGGCAGCTTCACTGCTGGTTCTTCATGCACTTCTTTCCCCCCTGCCCTGTTTCCAGTTTCCTCAAAAGGACTGTGTGGAAATCATAGTGACAGACAGTCCCTGACAGCAGCAGGATGGAGGACTCCAAGAGAAAAGCTGCTGGTTAGCATCTAGCCACTGGAACTGCATAAATGTCCATTTTCACCTCAAAAAGCCTGCCAGAGGCAGCAGTGACACCTTCCCTGTGCCTGAAATGTCTCACAGGTATTGGGAGCACTGGAGRACTTGCAGCTCAACACCTAAACTTGTGAGACTTGGTAAAACATAAATATTCACCTCAGCATGGCTGGGACATTTCAGTCTAGCAGCACATTGATTTGAGACCTGAATATTGACCAGCCAGCAGCTTCCTGGCACCCCTCAGCAGCCTGACACCCTCTCCTGCTGGATGCATTAAGGATGAATCCTTCACTCCAAAGTTCCTCTGCTACAAACTTCCAAAGCAATGCAGCAATGGTTAATATTTATAAAAAGAGAGGATTTCTGCCCTGCTTCAGCACTCAGGGATTCAAAACCTCCAGCATAGACAGGAACTGCCTTGAGCTGAAACTGAGCAGCTATGTAATAAAATATAGTCAGGAGATGAACAGGAGTTCTACAGTTGATGTGCCTTGAGCATGCTTGAAAGATTTATTTCCTGGCTTCCTCTGGAGGGGTTTTTAATAGGGAGGGTTTGGCCCTGTTTTTTTAATATATATATCCATATAAGAAAGAATGAGATTTAACACTTTTAAGGGGGGAAAAGGACATTCACACTTCTTGAGGAGATGCTACAGAGAAAATTCTTTATTTTACATAGACCTGCTCTATTTACAGCTGCTGCATTTCCTGCCAGAAAACAGAAGTGAGTGCTTAACTCAGTGTCTAAAAGGCAAATCTGCCACAGAGTTGTGCATGCAGAGAGCCAGCCAAAGCTGAAATGCCACTGTGGAGTGGGACATTGAACCACAGACAGACAGAGATTGCATTTGGGCTCAGAAGAGGCTGCTGGAGGGGATGCTGTAGCCAGACTCTGATTAAGGAGAGAGAAATAAATAATAATTAACAAATATAATTTGTTATGAACTTCAGAGCAACATCTCCAGGATCTGAAAAGGGGAAGCTCAGCAATCATTTCATACTCTCATACCCCTTTGATCTGCACATGCCTGTCTTACCACACATCTTTTGTCTTGGTTTGAAAGACAGGTGTTTGCCAGTGAAGGCAGGGACCCACCTTGGAGTGGTAGATATGACCCCCTCTTCCCTCCAAATTATTATAGCTTTGACAATCACGGGCTTTCAGGCAAGAATATGGGTAAAAGGGAATAACAGTTTTTACTAATATGTATAACAAGGTGAAACCGATGCTTGATGATTTTTGCTTTTCCCTTTACGCTTCTGTACCCTCTATGCATCCGCCTGTACCCCTTAGTCCACATGCTTGTAATTCCTGAAGCTTRATATTCCAGCTTAGTTTAGGAGTTCTGCTGGGCAGAGAGACCAAACATCCTGAGGAAGGAGTCAGTGTACCCTGTGCTATCTTAAACCTGAGGCTCCACCCTTGGGTGAAGCCTYYKYYCWGAACATCTTGTGTAAACTKGGCTCTGGCCTCATCCWGKGGGGGATTCATTAGAATAGGGGSACATTACTGCATTTGTGAAGTTTCTTATTGGGRAATCCTAGATAGATATGCTAATTCCTGAAACCTATAAAACTTGTACCCGTGCTGTACATGGGTGTGCATTCTGCCATCAAGTTATTCCCTGGGATCCCAAATACCGAGGTAAAACCCTTTTTATCCCCTTAACCGTGTCTGTGTCATTATTAAAAACTGGCCTTTCAAGGCAACAAAACAAGTAACAAAAACGAGAGCAACAACCAACCCAGCCACAAACCCAGTGACAGCCTCACACAGAGATACCCACCTGATTCCCCGGCGGCTGCAGGCAGCACTGTGCCATGGGTCCCGGCTGGTTCAGATCTCCCAGTGGCCAATGTCGGACGCAAACCRGAAGAGATGGATGGAGAAAAAGTTCCTCTGCAAACTCACAGGGGAAAAGCCGATCTCGGTGCTCCTCTGGACAGCAAGAAACCCCAGAACGGCCGGATGAGCAAAAAAAGACGAGCGGAATCCTGCAGCTGTGAGACAGGATGGAGCAGAACTCAACCACTGCAGCTGGAATCTCAGGGGTTCCAGCAAGGCACAGGGGCAGAAGATCACAGTGCAGCAAACAGGAACAGATGACAGGACGCTGGATTCTGCAGCAGCACATCGATTGTCCTCCCCCAAGCCAAGCAGGGCAGGAAGTGAAGCTTCCCTCCCACCCCACACACACACACCCTCCCCGAGCCCAAAACTCCCACGAGAACTTCCCTCTCTCCAAAGAGAGGGAAAAAAACCTGCCAGGCAGGAGAAGTGCCCAGGGAGACCCTTCAGCCTCATCTAGGGCATAGCACCCTCCTTTTTCTTCCCCAATTACCCAGCCATCRAAAGAATGACTTGGCAATCAGTGTATCCCAGCAACAAAATGGGAAGGAAAATTCTCCAAGAAAGGAAACAAAAGGAGAAACCTTAATCCACAACAAACGTGGTTCTGATTCTGTCTTAGAGGGGCATGGAACCAGCCTGGCCTCCTTAATTCCCTCTTACCAGCTGTTATTACCTCAAATATAAGAAATTTCAGGATACAGCACCCCAGAAGTTTCTATCCACGCTCTCCAAACAACACTGTAAAGGCGTTCCTTGTTACCCCACAGAACCTGAAATTTTCTCATAATTTCCTTTCATTTCTCAGGCCTGCAGTGTTCAAACCAAGTAATTCTTCTCCCTTGCTTACCTGCCTTTGAAACACCTGGTTCACAGACCCTGCTGGCATTGAGATCATCATTCTAGGTGCACATCATCTCAGAGCTGGCCATGCTGGTGATGGGATCTGTCTCCTTCAAGGGAAACTCATCCTGTCCCAAATGATCTGAGCCAGGTGGGAAYAATCYTCTCTCTYTCTCTGCCCCTCTCTAGGGAACACAGAGCTCAGTTTCCCCCAGCTCCATCATTTCTGGGCAGACACACAGGTGAGCCCACACCTAATTTTAGCCATTCATTCAGACCCATCCCTAACATTCTCTGGTAAAAAAGCATGAGCTGGTGAGCCACCCTCTGCTAGAATCACTCCTTTTGTCCTCTCCTCGGCATGTAAAACACTGCCTGGCATTCATGGGCTGCTCATGTGGGAGTAACCTGAGGCAGTCTGAGTGCAGGAAAATCTGGACATGTAGGAAAAGAGGTGGAGTCGCCTTCAGCAAGAAAACCTCACTTGACCGTCCCGTTTTCTTCACAGCTGGTGTTTCAGCTGGGGTGGAGGAGGACGATGCTAAGGCCAGATGTTGGCATCAGGCACACAGGAGCTGAGCAGGTTTTCTCCATGCCTTCCTGCCAGTGCACATTAATCCTGTGCCCTCTGTCCTTCCRGCTCCTGATCCTTTCCCTTAATCCTTCTATTTATACCTTCTGAGCTGTTGTCTCCTTTCCTGCGTGCCAGTTTTACACCGGTGTAAATTCCTGGATGTCTGTGGGTTTGTCACTGGCTTTCTCTCACGTATAAAAGAAGAGAGTTAGACTTATYACTTCTGGGTACCAAAGGGAGTATYCCCTMTCCCTTGGTRCTGGAAATRCTCCTTTTTAATTCCTATTTTTCATCAGCCTGCTCCAACACACCGCAGCCTGCTGTTGTTGTGGTGCTGTATTCCCAAAATGTACCCCACAAAGCTGGGTCAGGTGCAATGCATACCTGCTGAGTCAGTCTGGGATAAACACTTCCAAGACTGAGTTCCTTGGCACCCGCACCAGCCAGGAGATGTCTATCAGTAGCTTTTCTACCAGTAGTCTTTTAATTTTTTTCCAGCTTCACTCCTCCACATTCAGCCTGGCTAATCCTGTCCTYGGGATTGTTTAGTGCTCCTCATAGTTCCATCGAGGAGAGCCAGCGAAGGATTTGGACCTTCTTGTCCTCCACASTGGCCAAACAGAGGAAAAAGCCAGGGCTTGTCTTGCAGGACTGAAATCTAAAGGCAGTGTGATATGTTCTTAATAAAGCAGTGATTCTATGAATCACAGTAGCAAAACATTCTTGCAGAGCACAAACCCCACTCCCTGACTGAAACATCCAAGGGCAGCTGTCCATCGTTCCTGAGGAGGAATTCACCTCGGACAGGGGTTGGTTGTAGCCCCCTGTGTCACACAGGAGTAGCTGCAATTCCAGAGTCTCTTTTAATGAAGCTCCTGGCAGCTGTTTATTGGACAGGAATAAAATTCCGACTGGCCCATATAACAAACGGAGCTCAGCTACAAAAATGTAATGATATTTATTCACCCAGCTGCCAGCAAACTCACATGCACCATGAGTCATTCCAGATGTGGATAAAAACAAAGTCTGTCTGTGAAAGCAAAGTTTCCCGATCCCGAGGAGACTTGGTTTGGGAGAGGAGCTGTGCGCTGATTTCAGCGCCACTCATAAGAACAGACAGGCTCTTCTGCAAAGGGGGAGGGGGGGAGGAAAAACCATTATTTATTCCTGAAAAGAAAGGAGCTCGGAAATTTAAAAAAAAAAAAAAAAAAGCTGCTATATAGCTAGACATGCGTGTTTTAAAGAGAAGGATGCTTTGGAAGACTTTGGTGCTGCTGCTGTTCTGTTACAGCGCTCATGCCACTGTGAGCCACAGATGGAGCAGAGGTAAGATTTAAACCTGAAAAAMTGTTTGAGTGAAAAATTTGAGTTTGTAGATATTTGGTCTGGAATTATGTTGCATTAGACATGTATGTGTATATATATATATATACATATATATATATATATATATACAATTTGTCCCTCCCAACTCTGGAATTCTTTTTCTCCATTAAACAGATCAGCTAAAAATATATATAGTTAAATAGAAAAGAATACATGAATAAGTGCAAAAAGGTAAAATGATATATGTATTTTGTTATAATAAAAAAAATATCTAAAATATCCCAAGAACCAGAATTGCATTCTTGCACTTTTTCCTTTCTCTCTTCTTTCTAATTTTTCTCCTGCATTAACAAAAAATGAAGGTTATGAAGCTTAAAAGTAAAAATCTTTGCAGTTACAGGTGGCAAAATCTGCTCTATCAGGGAGATACCTGGTAATAGTAAAGGAAAAAATGCCTGGATTGTGTGAGGTGCCTGGGGATGCTGCTGCCCTGCCCTGGCAGAGGAGCTCAGATAACACAGAAAAGGGACCAGATGTGTGACAGCACAGAGTGGTGACACATCTGCGTTGAAGTGTATGGCAGCAGCATATGGAATGTTTGGGGGCTGCAGGATTGCATAGGAGGTGCTTGCTTCAAAGCTGGTGATGATGTCCTTTCCCTTTTTTGGGTTTATTCTCTCCTCTGGYATTTGGCACGGGGTCAGCAGCTGCTGGAAGTGGAGAAAGGAAACACCTCCCAAAAGATTTCTTTGGTTCTGATGTTGAGGTTTTCAGACATTTAAAGGAAACAGAGTCTGCTGAATAAAACAGAGCATTCCAGTGCCTCCCTCCCTATGCAGTTTCTCACATCTTCCTCATCACAGCTGATGCCATTCTTGTCTGCCATTTAGGGCTGGTTTTGGATTTGTAGGAGGAGGAATGGTTGAAGGAATTAATGAAGAGCTACACAACAATTAAGCTCAGGCTTAATTGTTCCTCAAAATGCTTAATTGTTCATTTAAAAAATCCTTGTTTGTGGGGCTCACGGGTGGGACATTGGCCTGGGACTCACCATGGAAGGTTCATTCCACATCTTTTTCATCAGATCATCAGATGATACTGCATAAGTCATTGTACCTGTAAGTCTTTATGTCCTTTGCTTTTCCCTTCTGGTGTAAGAGAGGAAACAGCACCAATTGTCATAATAAAATCCCTTAATTCTATAGGGAAGAGTTTGTCTTTCCAGGGGTGACACATAAAAATGTGAGGAAATCAGAACTAGATCTGTATATACTAAAAAAAAAAACCCAAAAAAACCTCAAAACCCCACCCTTGGGAAGAATGATGTCACCTTACCTAAGAAATAGGGAAAAAATACTTAAAGAAAAAAAGAGGATTTCATTTCCATGGAATAATCATTATGTATTTTTAAGGATGTCCTTCACTTTTGTTAACACACTTATTAAAATTAAACTACATCACAACTCTAAAAGGAATTCATGCAACTGCTAAAGTCCAATTTTAATCATGAATATTTAAAGGAAAACATCAGAACTCTATTGTGCCTTTTGGGAAAGCAGATTTTTTTCCCAAGCTTAAAACTCTAACGCTTGTTTTTGGAGACTTCAGAGAGAAGAGAAGATTCATTCCCTGTTGTGATAAGGAGTTCAGCTGTCACAAACAGTGGATGCAGGCATTTCCTGGGGAGGAAAACAGATTTCTTTTCCACAGCTACTGTTGTGCTCTAAAGATGGTTTTGAGGCAGAGCTCCTTCACTGAATCTCTGCTTCTCTGAACTGTGTGTCAGTCAAACCTCAGTATCTAGGGAGGGTCAAAGCACTGTCTTAATTTTTTAATTTCTTCAAAACCTAAGATACAATTTGAGTACTGAGACACAGCACRCTCTTCTGCACACTCAGAGCCCTTCCCTCCCTCCACAAATGACAAGTGAGCTTTGTTTAGGTTAAACCTCAGTCATTTAAGTCCCATCCAACTCTTGACTGGGGTTTTACAGTAAAAAGGCAAAGGCAGATCGGCATCCTTGTGACGGAAACGAGAGACAGATCTGTGCTGCTTTGTCATCCYGATTGTTTACAAAACAGCAGGGCAAAGGTCTTGCTCTAATTGCCAGCAGTTGTTGTTTGCAGTAGAAATGAGCAGTCAATAWTGTACAAAGCAAGGTCTGGCTTTTGCCATTTTTTCACTGGGAATCTCTGGAGCCGCCTGGGATCCCCTTTTAACCAATCATCCAAACTTTGGCTCAAGAAAAGCTCAGACATGAGAAAAGATGAACACACTTGTGCTGGGGAGTGGGAACTTCCAACTGCCTCTCTTTTCCCTTTGTTTAAAARCATCAATGAGTGTGGAAAAAAAAACCAAACCAAAACAACAAACATTTCTGGCAGGAAAACAGTGCTGTATTATTTTCTTTTTCTTTTTTTTCTTTCTTTACTGCCTCAGCCATTTGCATTAAAAATTTCACACACGCTCCTCAGCCTGCCCAGACTGAGCTGTGGACACCGGTCCAGAAATCACAGGCAAGACTTAGTCCCTAGGATGGGTGTGCTTAGAATAACAAAGAAAAGATCCTGAGTGAATGATGAAATAATTTCCTTGTCATCACCTCAAGTTTCCTTGAGCCTCTTGTAGGCTTAGCTGCACAAAATTACCCTCTCAGATTTTGTGAAGCTGCTCTCTAGGAAAAAAAGGTAATGAAAAAAGGTAATCAAAAGTCTCTGCTGACTAAATATTATTCCCCACGCAACGGCAGAGGTGAGGACATGTTAATTTTTTTAAGTGCTAAATAAGAATCCCACA
>NW_026623776.1:67561-77975 GCF_030028575.1 Malurus melanocephalus | reverse complement strand
AAAAAAAAAAAAAAAAAAAAAAAAAAAAAAAAAAAATCCTCCATGCAGCTATGGCAACCAGAGACAGTGTCACTGCCTGCCTGTTGCTTCCATCAAATTTTTTTGAGAAGCAGCAATCCACTGGAGAGCAGAATCCAGCCTCATGAGCATTACAAGGGTTGTCTGTCCCCTGAGGAGAAACCCTAAGGCAATCCTAATTAGCACATCTCAGCTCAGCTCAGTGCCTGCATTTATTTTCTGTAAGGGTGGCTCTAACACATGGGTCCCACAGGCAGCAGCATCYTTGCTGTGTGGTTACTCTGGGAGTGAAGACACAGATTTCTTGTGGCTGTGGCTTTTGGACAGGGCAAGGGAAAGTTCAGCCTCAGCGGAGGTTTTGTGGAAAGCCACAAAAYGAGAAGGCAAAATGCTTTTCACCCCTCGGTGAGAAAAGGATGTATCAGTACCATTGAGGTTTTGGGGATTTTTTGTGCTGCTCCGTTGCGACCTCAAAAGCAGCATCACAGATCTCTCTGGTCCACCTGCACCATTTTCCAGTCCCTGGTGGCTGTGAAAGCCAAACAGCTGTTTGAGAGCACCAGGGAGCAGTTTGCTCTTCTTAAAGGTTTTGTGCAGAAAGAATTGCTTAAGAGAGAAGAAGGTCTGTCCTCCTTGATATCCCCACAGCACTGCAAACTCTCAGTGTTTTCTCCAGCTCCGTTGGTGAGTTTGATGGGACGGCTGCAATGTGAACAACTTTTCCCTGATGCTTCTGCCTCTGGGCTGAGCTGGAGCAGGCTAGCAGCTCTAGGGAAGGCAGTGTAAAAGAGAAAGAGAGGCTGGCTGTTGCTAGAAAGCCAGTCAGTACTTTTGGAGGAAGCAGTGTTGAGTATATTTTAATCCCTGCAATCATTTGGTCGCCGTCGGTCTCTGTGAAATCAGAAATCTGAGCATGCCCTGCATCCCCACTGCTTTTCATTATTTCCCTCTCGTCCCTGCTGCACCTCAAATTGYATCCTCACARCCACTCCCTGCTCGAGCAGCTCCTGGGATTCCACCACCCTCAGTAGCAGTGGTTTGGCATTTTTTGGTTTGGGGTGTGTGAGCAAAGGGAATGTGGCCTGGACACAGCCTGTGATTGTAACACAGATGATCAAACACACATTGATGTGCCCAGTGCTCCCTGGGTTACTCAATATGTGACAAGGCCTCCAGAGATTTGGTGCAGGCATAAAAAAAGTTGCATCAGCTGGACTAACTACCTGAAATTTTTCAACAACAACATCTCTTCAATTTCCTTTAATTTCTATAAGGAAATCCAGTTATTCAGTTCTTCAAATATGCAAAGGAAGGAGGTGAAATGCTATGAAACAGCACCAACCCTGTCTAAGCCTGGCTGTGTAAAGAATGTTATTTTGATGCCTTGGAAACCAGGCTCACCAGAAACAGAGAGTGGACAAACGTAAGAGAATGAGAACAGACAACTTTAATCCAGGCCTAACAGGCCCCCTGGTACATTAGGGCAGACAAAACCTCCTCCTCCTGAGGCTACACCAAAAATGGATCCCGAGTCACGAGATCTTCACCTTTTATAAGTTCTGTCTTATTAACATATTGGGCCTCAACCCTCCAATGATACCTTCAGGTGATGATGTCACCACCCCAAACTTGCTCCCCCCAACTCACTGTTGTTTTCATATTTTGGGGCTCTGAGGCAGCGAGGTGTCCTTGGATTCAGGCTCAGAGAGGGACTGTTTTGTCTAAAGATGGGAGAATGGTATTTTTAGTGTTGTACTAGAGAAATAAAAGAATACAGATGCATGAAAATATAGAATCTAAAAATCCTAAGGCATCAGGAAAATGCAACATTTCCCTTTTCTCTGGCTCTCATGTGATTACGTGGAAAACTGTCCCAATTGCCCCAACTTCCCTGCCTGTTGGCCCCGTTCCAATGGCCTCACTGGAGCTCCAAAATGTGCCATAGATCTGCTCCAAAGGCTTTTCCCACCTACCTGAGGTCTGTTCCATGGGTCTGCCCAGTTCCTGGGAATGGATGTTTGTAGGCTGGAGTCCCTTGGTGTGAATTATTTCTGCACCGAATGTTGCAACTGTGTCTGTGAGGAGATGGCACGTCCAGAAGAAGGTCTGGAAAGGGATTATTTATCAGTAAATGTGCTTGGTGTTGCAAAGGGAGCTGGAATATCTCGGTCTCTGAATGGATTTTAATCATGGTAGGATAAATATCCTATAGGGTAGGGCTGTGACTGTAATCAAAATCCATTCTAGCATGTCCTGATTCYCCAAATGCTCCTTTTGTGCCAGACTTAATTAATTTAAATTGCATGGAGGATGATCCCTGAATCAGAATTCGCAGTGGATACCTGAACCAAAAAGAAGCTTTAAAAAAAGCATTAAAAAGTCAAAGTTTCTAATCCCTTCTATGGCAGCGATGCTAAACCGTGATGAGATCAGAGGGAAGATAGATTATGGAAATTTCCACATTTTGGTTTAGATCACAGATGGATATTGTACCCTATAAAAGCAATCATGCTGTTAGGAAGGAAGGATCTAAGTGATTCTGAGGCTTTATTCACCACAGGAAACAGCCAAAAAATGGCTACAGCTTGCTGCTCACGCARTTACAAATTTAAAAAGAGAGACCAGACAATTTTGAGGAAACCCCAGCAAACAACAGGAGGAAGACACTTGAGGAAAAGCTGTTTTCCCTTTGATGTGTGCTGGAATAAATGAGAACTATTTTCTGAAAGTGGCACCTGTGGAATCTTCCTGGTGATCCCAATTCCATCCCAGTAATGAGGACTGGCAAGGCAATAAGATATTTGCTGCCAGTTTGGTAATCTTTTCCAGAATTCCTGCACACTGTTGTGTCACATCTATTCGCCCCAGCTAAAGTTTATCTCACAAGAACCTCCTGCCCTTTAAACCTCTCCTGCTTTCACCTGGAAATCTCTCCCTTCACCTCACCCCAAAAAACCCTCTCACTGCTCCTATTGCCAGTTGATAGCCAGTGTTATTTCAGTGAATGAAAAGCTGTAAAATGCTGTGAGTCCCCTCCCAGTTATTTTACACTTCCATGCCAGGCCCAGAGGCCTCGCTGGTAGCTGGTGCTACTCAAACACACAGAATAAAAAATAATCTGTCCTTCCCTGGAGAACTTTCAGTGTAATTAAAGAGAGGAAATGTTAGCATCCTTTTCCATCCCGAGGCACAGAGCCTTGATCCCTTGCCCCAGATCTCTTCAGGACACCTGTGTGTTGCAGACCTGTGTATTGTTAATAGATGTGATTTATTCATTTATTTTTTTAATCCTGTTTCTGAAGCATAAAGTGCTTTTCTTGTTTTTTCGGGGCAGATCGTGCCAAGTCCAGCAGGAGGGCAAGGACTCCTCACACAGAAAGAAATCCTGTCAGAAGCACTGAGCAATCCAAAATCTGATTGACAGGGAAGTCAGCAGCCTTTAATGAACATCACCAGGCTCTGATTTTTGGGATGGTGGCAGGCAGGATGTGAATTGCTGAGGAAAAGCAATTAACTTCGCATGCAGTGCTGGGTTCAGGGCAGGGCAGGACCCACATGGCACGGCCAGGCTGCTGCAGGGGACACTGGTGATTGTCCCCAGGCTCAGCCAGGGCTCTGGGAACCTCCCTGCACCCCAGTGAGGGCAGCTGAGTCCACCCAAAGTGCAGAGAAACCAACTGGGTGCAGTGCCTGTGTGTTGGTGAAACCAGCCTGYGCCTTGCTTTAACTATAAAAGCACTTAAAGGTGCAAAACAGCATGGCAAAAGCCAACAGGAGCTTTTCTGCTTTCAGGGGTGAGGAATTTTTCATTATTTGGAATTTGGTTTCCTCAATTTTGAAAGTCTCCCAGCCTGAATGGGTTATTTGCTGTTTAAAGGGTTTTTCAGCAAAATGGCATGGGTGTGGTGAAGGTGGTGCAGGCTGGGAAGAGACCTGAGGCTGGGAARCAGGGTGGGAAATGTATCAAAACATCATTAAAAGGAAAAAATAAAAGGGCAACTTGAGAATAAGCTGCAAATTGCATTTGTTACTTAACACAAACAAAAAGTAAACCCCAAGGGAACTGTCATCTGAGGGGTTTTCTCTCCTTGGGAAGGAAGAAAGTCAAGGAAGGGATCCTGTRTGTATCTATTGTCCTCATGTCTCTCACTAAACCCAATCCTGTTTAATTTGGCTGTTGCTGTGGCAGCTTTAGAATACTTCCCACAGCACAGGGGAAATATTGCTCATTCAGAGATGTTAAACCAACTCAGATGTCCCCGTGCCTACCCAGTGCCCAAACCTCAGCCTGCAGCTCCTTTTGCCCTCCCTGAGAAGCTGCAGGCTGCAGCAATAACCTGTCCCTCCTCCTCCTGCTGTCACTGTGCAGCAAAGTTAAATAAACTCCACTACTCCCAGTTTCCACAAACATTCCTTCCCTCTGCTGGAAGCACACCAGAGGCCTTTCCTGGCCCCGTTTGGTTGGGTTTGGCAGTCCCCCAGCTCTCCTGGGAGCAGGGTGAGTACCGCTGCTCCTCTGGAAATTCCTCCCCAGCCACAGGAAAACATCTCCCCAGCCAGGAACCAGGCTCCAAACCACTGAGCCTCTCTCTAATCGGGGGGGAGCCAGGTGGGTTGCTGACAAAAAGATGCTGAGAGAGGGAAAAATGAGTTGTTCGGGGCTCAGAGGTTGTTTGGGAGGAAATGGGGCAGTGAGAGGGCGATGCCGAGCTTCGGTCTCATGCTGGAGACACAAACTCACAAGGTTTTCTCACCTCAGAGAAAAACTTGTGAGGCAGCAGAACATTTCAGAGAGGCTTTGCCTGATTGTAAAGRGAATAAACTGTGTGGATTTCTGCTGCAAGCCACAACATCAGGATTTAATCATCCCCATCGATCTGGCAGGTGGTGGTGTGCCACAAAAGGGTCTGATGCTTCCAATCTCTTCTCTGTCTTGGGAAGAGTAGAGACTTTCCAATCTGGCACGGATCATTTGAGCCACAAGGAGGGAGATAGAGGCAAACACAGAGGATGGATAAACTGAGAAAGAGCAGGGAAAAAGCTGGAGGTAAAAATAAGTGGTATGAAGTAGAGGGAAAATGAAGATAAAGGTGCAGAGAGAGAGAGAGAGAATGTGTAAATATGGATGGGAAATATTAAAGTTTATGTCCAGCCAAGCTTAGAGAGGCACTGGCCAGCATGGGATGCATCCCCATTTGAAGCCAGGTCCTGGCCTTCATCTCACCCATCTGTCCCTCAGGCTCACAGAACAGTTGCTTTTCTCTGGAACTGGCACTGCCTTTTTCTTGTGTAAGCAGGACTCAAGTTTGCTTCTAACCCCCAAGAGCCCCTTAGCCAGCAGGATGCTGAGAGCTTCTAGTCTGGACAATTGACCTCTAGCCAGAGTAAAAAATTAAAGTTACTGCTACTGAACCAGGAGTGTGTCAGGATTTCTTGGCTTTTTTTAACCCCTCCCTTTGACCTTCCAAACTATGTGTGTATGCAAAAAGGCTCTTGCCACTTCCCAAGAAACTTGGGAATAAAACAAGCCTGTTTTATTCCACAGAAGTTGCAAGAAATTTGTGGTTTTACAGGATTGTGGAGCTGCAGCATTTCCCATCAACATCAGTTTTGAAAGTCCTCAGTTTCCTCCCTGGTTCTCATAATGCTCACAGCCATGACATTACATTTTTGTTTATGCTTGGCTCTGAGGAAACACAAAGTGTTTATTGAATTTATTTATTAAACACAGATTTTATGTCTGAAGGAACTGTTCATGTCTTAAGCCCCCTTTTAAAATAAGACATTTAAAGCATGCTCCATTTTTTATTTACTCTAATTATTCATGTCTTGGCACTGAACAAACCACTTGTGGACCTCCTAATATAGTACAGCATGTGTTGAATCAAACCATCCATTTTTCATAGCWGCAGAAACTTCTGTTTTCCTGGGCTGCCATGCCAATTTGGCAGAAAGTTTTGGAAGATAATAGTCAAATGATAAAAATGCATATACTGCTTGTTCTGCTGCTATACAATGCCAGGTTTTTTAAACCAGCAGAGCCCAAAGGAGCTGTCCTACCTTGACTTGTACTTTGCAGACATAAAGCTCACTTGGGTCCTTACAGAGAAAGGAGGATAGAAGAATATCCAAAGAATTTTCTGAACTGGGCTGTCCTATAGCAGGAATGAGGTACAACAGTGCTGTATTCTCCRTGTTCACAGCGGGGAAGTGATGAAGTCTGTTTTTGAAGAATCTGCCTGGCAAATACCTAAGTTTTAGGGATACCATAAAAAATTAATTTCCCTAGAAACACATTCCTTTTCTAGCCTGAAGCTGTATTTAGGCAGCTGAATTTCTGGATACCCTTCAAGCCCTGACTGACCAACTGTGCCATAGCCCATCAATCCATCACACACCCGGTCATGTCAGCCCCACTGTTCTGTGCATGCTGCTCATAGCCATGGTGACTGCCAGAGCTGGGCAACACTCAGATCATCCAAAGGAACAGTGAGGGACTCTACAATATCACCATCAAGGCAAAGATGCACAAATTTGTCATTTACTTGCACAAATTTGTCAGCGTAACCAGCCCATCACAGATCCTAAATGCTCTATACCCTCCCTTTGTATTTATATTATCAAAGATGGAAATGTGTGCCATGTCCAGCTGGATTCCCACACCCACCCGTTCCCCCAGGAGCTTTTCCCTCCTGGTTGAACTCATGCTGCCATCCAAGAAGAAGCAAATAGATCATCCCTGATACTTCTGCACAGGGATGCTGCTGGACCCAGGGCTGGACATTTTCCTGCTGAGGTGGAAAAGTGACCGTCCTTCTCACTGCAATTCCAGATGGAAGCAACTGCTGGAACACTCTGTGTCTTTCTGATCTCTTTTCAAAGCTCAGTGCATTTCCCTGTGGGTGCTTKTGCTGACAAATTAACTCATGGATTATTCAGAGCAAGTTATAAATCACCTTCTGAGCGTTCCTGGCATGCTCAGGGCACTCTGTCTCTGCAACCCAACGCAGTGCTCAACAGCTGCTCATCCAAAAGCTCAGCCATGGCAAGATGGTTTTAATTCTGCTTCATCCATCTTTAATCCTCAGCACTCAGRGGTCAAAGTAGAACCTGGAGATTACTGGGGCTAGCATTTAGGGTTACAAATAAGCAGACAAGTCCCTGCCTTGTATTTTGGCCATGCCAAATGTCAACCTACCCCACAAATGATTAGTGTGTCCCAGTACCTCAGACAATGATCATCTTAACCTTCATGGTTAGGACAAAAACAAGTCCCATGAAGGTGATGTAAGATGGATATCAATGCCATATTCACAACCAGGTGGTATCTGTGAGGTTACCTGGGGAATCACCATCACCAGCAAGCTGAGGAAGATCTGTCATGCAGATTTTCAGGTGCTGAAGTCCAGTTTTTACAAGGAGTGATTCTCCAGGCCAAAGCAACAGATAGCATACTGACCAGAAGATTTTTATCCAGCTGGCTGTAATGACAACCCACGTGCCAGCAAAACCTTTCWAAGCAAGCTCATTCCATTCTGCAGGCTTCAGGGCCTCTGAACTTGCAAGAAGCAAGGCCAGATCTGGGAAACAAAGGAAACAAGAGGATGAGATTCATGATGAGCATCACAGCATCTCATCTAAAGTGCTTCTTCACAGTAATAATGCCTTCACACACAGAGGAGTTGAACCAAAGAACCAACTCCCAGCTGGTTTCAGTCAGCAGCATGCCTTCCTCCTTTTCTCTAAATTCATTCATCCTAAATTTAGAGCATGAGGTCATTTTTTTTTTCCTTAAACATTTACTTACATTATTTTCCCATAAGCCAAAATCTATTTTACAAGTTCAGCTCCAATTGCTYCAGAAGAGGAGGAAGAAGAGCACTAAATCAAATACATGTGACAAGTTGGCAGAGTCCTCTTGGGCTGGGAGCCACCGAGACATGGCCCCTGAAGGGGCAGGAACCGCAGCAGTGAAAGAGGCTGGGTTTTGAATTTCCATCAGCTGTCAGCATTGTGTGCCTTTCAGGTCTCTCTCCTCAGMAAACAGGATATTTGGGTTATTTTGCTGGCTGTGAGATTGCTGTAACCCTGATTCCACCCTTCTTGCCTTCTCTGTGATCCCAAGTGTGTCTGTCMCAGCGCAGGGCTCTCTGTGACCTGGCTGCCTGCAGAGCAGCATCACAGAGCAGTGGTGCCAGCTCAGGGCAGCTGGGGACGTCATCCACAGTGTCCAGCAGCCTTGAACAACTTGCAGCAATTCCAAGTTTTGGCAAGGCTCTCAGTATTTAATGGTGAATCCAGTTGTGCATCAGTCTCAGCTTTATTTCAGCAGGTTCCGAGACCTGAAAGATCTAGAAATAATCAGGTTTTAGGAGAGTTTGAAATAGCAATGAAGACTGGGAAAATGCCAGCTTTGTAAGATGGGAATCCCATGTGTGTGTCCGTGAAATGGGGAATGCAACTACAAACACAATTCATTTTACATTCACCCTTTATATTTCTGTGCTCTGTTAATGGCAATATCACAAACACTGTCTTAGCCCAACGTTGCATCTGCACACTTTGAAATGCACAGATTCGGTTTAGTGGAGGATTCTGTTCAAGCTCTGTTAATAKTTTATTGTTATTCCCATGCAGATGCAGACATTAACATAATGGGCATGCATGCAGGTGTGTGCTGGACAGAATGGATGAGTTCCTGTGCTGATCCTGACTCACCTCTCCAGCAGAAACTTGTGCTTCCCCTGCCTCTCGCTCAGGGATACAGCTCAGCTTCTGCCCCTCACGCTCTGCTCAGATGGAAAAGCAGCTGCCAGTCCAGCTCAGAGACAAACCCAAATCCATCTTCCTGTCTGAGCCACTTTCTCAGCCTTCTTATCCTTACCAACACTGCTAGAAATCACACAAGGATCTGAAAAGGCATTGCCTCCAAAAATAACACATTTCCTTACAAAAAGGATGCAGTATCCCYATTATTTTTGTTTACTGGGCAAGGCTGATTTATACTCGTTCTCATCCAGCAGACATTCATGTCACAAAGAAAACCACAGCAGGTGCACTGACATTTGGAGTTCARTGAACAGCTGGAAAGGCAACTGGGGCTTCCCTGCTTTTGAAGAACAAGTGAAATCCCAGAGCAGAGGAAGCAGAAAGCAGGCATTTATGTATTTGCTTCCTGACAATTTATGTCAATTTGGATGGGGATCTGAAGGAAGAATGAAGACATTTCTGGTTGTTTCTGATTGGAGGGAGAACAAATGGCCCATGTAATGTTTATTCCTCCTCAGTTTTGAGCTGTAATATTCATATTTAGCGAGCATGAGGAATTACTGAATTATATGATAAATTTATTGTTTCATGTGTGTGCTGCTATATGTGGGTGAGCAGTTCATACATTAATAATAATAATTGGCTATCAGATAAGTGACCCACTGTYAGACACCTGAATTTATTTGCCAGTTGAAACTATTCATAGATGGCTTAAGTGAATAATTCCAGGGGCCCCCACATTTCTGAGCTGTCATGTGATCATTAAATAAAATCTCATACTACTCCCTGCTAAGTCTGTGGTCCAAACCAGACTTTTGATTCCCTCCTCTTCATCCAGCCTGGGAATAAATTTTACATATCCTTTCTGCCAGCTGGATTTCCTGTTAAAAGTTCAGTGGGTGTGAGCACAGAAGGGGAAGAAGGGTGGGGCAACTAAGGGTCCTRCAGCCACCCTCACCTCTAGCAGGAGGTGGCCATCAACAAAAGTAGGATTTTATTAGTCTGGTGGTTAGATCAGGGGTGTGAAGGCTGATGGAGGGCTTCTGCTTTTCCCCCCAGGGCTGATGTCCATCCTTTTGTCACCTGAGGAGTCGCATTACACTCAGGACAGTCAGAGCACGGCTGCTCTGGGAGATTCTCACATGCAGAAGTGCAGTGAGACAGCTAAAATCTGTTTTTTGTTTGCTTTTCCCCTTCATTCACAGCCGGGCAGATTCCTGGCTTAGCTCCCTGTGTGGCTGCACAAAGCAAAGTGTCCCTGTGTGGCTGCACAAAGTGTCGGGACAAAGGGAAGGAGGGCTGGGCTGCCCCTTGTAGCTGCACCTTGCTTGGGTCAGGCTCAGCAAAAACCTTACCAAGCAAAGGAAACCTGGCCATTCTTAACTGATGAAAACCTTTTCTCTGTGCCCAGTGACTCAGCTCGGAGGAAATCGTACCTAGGAGGTGGGACAGGGCTTGAGCCCACCCCTTTGGGCTCGGTGATGTTAATAATATAAAAAGGGCAGAGGAGTGGTGAGAGCGATTTGGTCTGTCTTCCTTCCTTCCTTCCTTCCTTCCTTCCTTCCTTCCTTCCTTCCTTCCTTCCTTCCTTCCTTCCTTCCTTCCTTCCTTCCTTCCTTCCTTCCTT
>NW_026623776.1:55870-67380 GCF_030028575.1 Malurus melanocephalus | reverse complement strand
TCCTTCCTTTCCTCAATCCCTTCTCCACTGCCTCCTGGGAAAAATGGAAGTCGATTGGATCATCATCCCTTCACATTTTCTTTTGTAAGAAACAGTTTCAAATGTGTTTAATTAAGACTGCTTAATGAAGTGTCTTTCCCTTGGAAAAGGGCAGTTGTGAGCAGCACAGGTGGGGAAGGAGATGCATCTCAGCAATGAATGTAAAGTAGTGGTCCTTTTCCCAGCTCTGCCTGAAATTGCCTGTGTTACCAAAATTACTTATTGCCCACGTTGATATTTCTTTTTTTTGTTGCTGCCCTTCATTTATACAGTTTTTGCAATAGTCTATCCCCAAATTGTGATAATATGGCAGCAAAGTGAAGGATAACAACACAACACATTTCACTTCTTCTTTCCTTCAGTTTCTCTCTGTGCATTTTTTTCTCTTCACACCTTCTGCAGCAACTTTACTCCAGTGCATTAAAACCTCTCAGGGCTGACTGGAATGTTTTTTTGTTTTTTTTTATGACAATAAATAATTCCAGGTGCGGAGCCCCCCTTATCACACCAAGGGAAGAATAAATAACACAGTATGCATTGTTTAGGCTGGGAGCAGGTGAAAATGCTACATAATGGAAATTCCATATGAGGGAATAAATTCTCAGATCATTTTAGTTGGTTGGTGCCAGTGATATCTTTGAAACCCTTTCACTTAAAGTCATAAATGTAAATATCTTCCACCTCTCACAAACACAGCACCAGCTAAACCGTTTTCTTTACCAATATCCATTTCTGCAAGCATAATGGGTTTTTTTTGTCTTTCTAATACACCTTTATATTTCTCATTTGTGCCAAGTAGCTAGACAGGCTATTACCACTCTGATTTTTCATATGGAAACTGTGTTGCACATTAATCTCACACATCTCAGGTCATTCACGAAGTGCAGAAATTTCTGTTGGAGTGGGTTCTGTTTTATGCAGTTGAGACGCGCTTTCAGAATRTGTTTGTTTCTTGAAAAGGAAATATATTAGTAAAAACAAACTTACTTTGGAAAAAAAAACCTGATTATGTGTTGTGGGAATTGAATATAATCTGMTATTAATTTTAGGTGGTTTAAACTAACTTTTTTCCCTTTTYCCCCCCTTTTTCTAAATAACTAAAGATGATGCTAATGTCTATTCTCCCTTTTAGTTAACAGTCAGGAATTAAGTTTAGCCTTAGGAGCTAAGATAGCAAGGAGATGAACTGAGAGTAAAAAGAGGCAAATTCTCTTGGTAGCTGCTTTTAAAAGTGCTAATTCATGTTGTTTTGTAATTAAAATGTTTTCTCCATCTCACTGCTGTGTTCTCCTGAGGGGCACTAGGATTTAAACTTGCAATGATGGAGATTTAAATATATTAAAGTCAGAATGCACAAGCCTTTGCATTGCACTTCTCATGGAAGTACTTATGTGAATAACTGCAATTCCAGACACAAGTTTTGGAGGCCGGATTAATTTTTGTTTTTGTCTTTCTAGGAGTTTGTCTGTGTTTCCCTTATTTTATTCCCTTTATGCTTCCTCTTTCATCTCCTCCTTTGCTAGGACAAAGAGTTSGATCATTTTTGATATGGCAGTTTTGATAAGAAAATCAAAAAGTCAGGGAGAGTCAAAGCTCATGTTCTGCCCTGGCTGCAGCTGCAGGCCAGGATGGAATAAACCCATTGCAGATGGTGAAGTTTCATCCTTCTGGTTATAAGCCAAGCCTAGAGCATGAAGTAAAATGCATAAAATACATTAATTCTTTAATAATACTGCCCTTTTTGTGATTTGCGTTGCCACTTTTGCTGCCCAACACACCTCTCACAGGTCAACATCCCCTCTCCCTGGAAATGATGCTAGATGTAGAATGGTAATTTTTTTCAAGGGTATTGTCCAGTTATCCGAGGCAGCAAATAGGGAACAGTGAATTGTTACTCCAGCAGTGAAGCAGCTCAGCCACCAAAGTGTCATTTGACAGAAATAAAACTTTTTATGTATAAAATATACTTCTATCTGTGTGTAAGCTCCCAGAAGCATGGTTATCAAAGAGGAACACGAAACAAAAGCTTTTTTTCAAGTGTATGCAAACTCTGACACTCRTGTCCTCTTCTCTTCTGCGCTGTATGCTCAAGGAGAGTTCAGACCAAAGTTTTTCATGCAGAGTTATAGGATCACCCAGACAGAGTGGGGCAGGTTGGATGGGACCACARGGGGTCTGATCCTATATCCCTGCTCAAGCAAGGCCACCCTACAGCACAGGACTGTGTTCAGATGGTTCTGAAACATCTTCAGGGAGGAGATATTTCTCCTCTGGACAGTCTGTTCCAGTGTGCAGTCACCCACAAAGGAAAGAATCCTCCTGTGAGCATTGCAGGCATTTGCCCTAAAATCCAGAACARTGWCTTCTAGRARCTGCCCAGCACTYTCTGCAACAAAATAGATTCAGCCAGCCTGGACCACTCATGATTTTTGCATGGCAGTAATTGTAATGGCTAMTGTGTCTGCCTGTGCAATCACTTTGTGGACAGCGCAGAGTTTGTTTGACAAAAATTTGAATCCATCTTGAATCCTTGCTCCTCTGCTCCTCCTGTCCTTCCTCAAAGGGATCCTACTGAAGCAATAACTCTTTTTCATGCCTCTGATGACAATCAAAATAATTCATTCTGAGTCCTAACCCCAATTAAACTGTCCATGTCCTAGAGCCCCAGGGAGCTGGATTTGCTTTGGAGCAATAGTCTTCACCCAGTTTGTGCTTCATTCCTTCTCATASGGGAAGAAAAGTACACTGATGGTGCACAAATAACTGAGAACTCTGCCCTTATTGAGCAAACASATCACAGGGTGCAACTGGGAAATCATGAGCAGATGCACAAACCGGAAAGTAAAACGAAACATCTGTACCCCCACCAATGAAACTGCTGGGAAAACCTGGGAGAGGATCGCAAATATTTACCACACCGCTAATGAAGTGCAGAAGATTCTGGCAGGGTTCTTAAGAGAGATGGAAACATCTTTAAAATGAGGCTGTTGTCAGCCTCGAATGTGATGTTATGTTCAAACCACAAAGGTGCACGAGCTGAGTGGTTAGAAGCAGTTGGCAAACATGGCTTTCCTTTTTTTTATGGAACTCCTGAAGGAGAGTGGAATTGAGTCAAGAGAGCCATAGGAGACCAGATGGGCTCCTGCAGCAAGCAGGGCAGGAAATAGGGATTTCTGCATGAATATTGAGGCACTTTTAGCCACCCTTGAGTGTGTGGGCTGCCTGTCATCTCCAGGCAGAGGCAGTGGTGCCCTCCAGGGCACAGGAAAAGGCCRTGCAGGGTCAGGCAGGGAGGCTCAGACAACGCTGATCTCTCTGATCCACCTCCAGCCCTGAGTCCTGAACTCCCAAGGCTCCTCTGAAGGAGGGATCTGGAAGACGATGAGTGGTAGTACACAGATATATCAACAGAAAATGTTTTCAGTGATGARGATAATGAGAACCTTATTTTTCCTGACTCGTCTCTGTGAATATCAAGGTTTTTGTTGCAGGACTGGTCAGCCCTCAGGACAGAAGCACCCACATCTACCCTGGAGATGTCTTAACATATTTGTAAGAGAAGTCAAAAAAATAAATCAATAGGAAAGTCTCCTCTGACTTCAGAGATCTCTGGGTTGGGTTTTATCAATATTAATTGGGGATTTCTGCTGCTTAGATRTTCATGGCCRCTGCCACTGMATTTGCTGCAATATCAACATAAAGKGATGCAYACCACTCTGCATCTTCAATTGCTTGATGGCTTTACACAGAGATCCCTCACGAAAGAAATTAATAAAGAATTCTAAACTCTCCCACCGTTCTCTGATGTTGCCCAGACAACTCATGTCAGAGACAGAAGTGAATGCAGGAAGAAGCAAAAGTCAGCAAAAAAGTTTCGAGTGGAATTTGCAATCGCTGAATGCAGAAAGTGACTGAAAAGCTTTCTATATCTCAGCTTTTGTGCTTAACTGAGGTGTGTGTTAAGGCAGTACAATGAAAATCAGAATGCTTGCTCGAAATGCTCATGCAGCCTTTGAGGAACTCGTGAATTTATGGGGCGGGCTGTGGAGGGAGAGATGGTGGAAAGATTTACTGAGAAGGAAGAAAGAGAAAGGGGAGGGCTGCGTAAAATGCAGATCAGGAAAATCAGATAGCAATGACAAACACAAATGAGCTCTGGAAGACAAGKCTCTAACAACTGTAACAAACTTTAATGCATTCTGGGAGTGAAATAATGAGGCAAGGAAGGGAGTCAGAGCCACAGAGGCTGGCGTGCTTGTGACACGCACACAAAGCCCCTTCTCACGATGGAGCAAACCCCTGCCCCTTCGAATCTCCCAATCATGGGAAGAGCTGGGTAGGCAAACCCTGCTTCTTTCTGAGAGTCACCTGTGCCTCAGCACRTGGGTCGGTGCTGGATCAATACCATGGCATTCATTTTTGGGTGAGTGAGGATGGACTGAGGCCAGTGACTCCCAGCCCAGCTCCACGGTGGGAATCTGTGCTTGGACAGAAAGGTAAAAGCAAACAGTGTGATGACAATAAGCATGACAGCACTGAAATAAGACCCCACAGACATTTTTTKCCATGGCTCAGGAAATGTTTGAGGCATAAACCATCTGCACATGTAGATGTACTCCATGCTTTGAGGCTGTTTTCACCGAAAGGGTATTTAAAAGAGATAAAAATGAATAGTCACCATTATGGGCTGGATTCCTGCCAGCTGCTTGGTAATTAGAGCTTTAATTGCCCGGTAATAAAAGTTTTAATTATTCAGCAATTAGAGCTTGATGTTTCAAGCGCTTCACACGCACTCGATTACGTTCTTGAAGTCAGGAGCGAAGGACAGAGCAGCTCCAGCAAAGCTTTGAGCAGGAGAAGGGAATCCAGAGATGGAGCAGCAGCTGATGGGCACAGCCCCGAGTGCCAGGGGTGAAAAACTTCCTCAGAGCAGACCCTGAAGGCAGATAGGATCTCTCCCCAACTCTCCCATCCTCGGCKGGGCCAGGGAGGARYTCAGRTGGTGAAGGCACCGWGCTGGGATGGGGGAAGGCTGCTGCRGAGACCACGTCCTTTCCAACATCTCTGCTCTTTCCTTTGGTGCATTCACTCCTTTGGGCTTCTAAGTCACACACCCTGCAAGGACTATTCATTAATTTAAAATTAATTTAAATTCTAAATTTTAAATTTTTGATCTCAACTACTATGGATGGAATGAGAAGCAGCCAGCTCTGGAGGTATCTTATCAAAAAGGCTGAAACCCACCCTAAATACTGCATCTAACTGCAGCATGTTTATTGCAATTCCACAAAATATTTTACCTATTCCCTGGATAATTTAAGGCAAAAATACCCTTTGTTGTGTCAGGTATGAATTGCTTCAAACCCAGCATTATCCTGATTCATTTTCCACATGCTGGATAATAAAGGTCCCGAGGGTCTGGTTTCTTTTTTGCTTCACTAGGATTTAATTATCATTAACAAGTCAAACTACAACAAAGTCAACAGTTGGCAATGGTGCAGGAAATAGGAGTGCATCTAGGGCACAGAGCCTGGCAGAAACTGCATATTTCTGATCTGCTTGGGTAACCAAAGAGGCAAATTTTCTGATGAACCATGTAGTCAGASAGTAGGGACAACTTTTCCATAAAATAATTACAGTTGCTCATGTTCTTTTTTTAATTTTTTAATTTTTTTTTAATGCCCAGAAGAGAGTTTTAAATGATGTTCAGGTTTTGGTTTTTTTTTGCAGACAGCAAGCAAAATCCATTACAAGAACTTTGGCAAAACCAGACAAAATTGATTCAGTAAAAATGTTTCATGGGGGAAAAAGTCTGGTAGAGGAAGGGTGGGATGAAACTTTTTCAGAAATTCAAAGTAAGATGCATGCTCTGTTAGATGTTGCTGTAATTTAAAAAAAAAAAAAATCTTAATTTTGACAGGGGAATCATAATGTGGGAGYTTGTTTCCTTTTTTTCTTAGACTGGTTTCCAAATTTATCTATTCTTAAGAGTTAAAGTTGAGAAGTGAAGTTTATGGGAAACATACCAATAATCACATAAGCACAGATATAAAAAAACCCAAAAAACTAGTCTTCCTATTACTGAATATTAGAAAAAAATCCAACAAATTCAAATTATGATTATCCAAACATCAGCATCAAAATAATATACAAATAATAATAAAGAAATGAAAGTCAAAATACGTTTTTTCCCTTCTGCTCTGAAAGGAATYCAGGCCTTTTAACAGGACATGGATGGTTAGTAACCTGGTTAATAACTCAAAGCATTGAGGTCGTCTCTAAAGTGGCATCAGATGTTTTCTGTACTCGGGGCTGTGCAGGTCACTGATTTCACAAATGCTCCACTTCACTGGGGTGCTGAGTTCAGGGACTGTACATATGTTTTCTGTCTCATTTCCCTGAGACRAACTCTGTGGTGCACTTCACAGTGGTGAACAAATGTTTTTTCCAGCCATTACACTCTAAAACATTAAAGTCAGGGCGAGCTGGGATTCACCTCACGGGACAGAGCTGGTCACAGTCTCAATGAGCAGACACACAGGGGACTCACTCCTCCCAAATATAAATGCCCAGGAGAGATGAGCTGATTGCTCTCTGGTGGATCTGTCTCCAATAAATAAGGAGAGATCAACTTTTAGAGAACCTGGAGAAATGTGGAGTCTCAGAAGCGTGATGGGAGCAGAAAGGACTGAAAAAAGCAGGTTTTGTTGAGTGTTGGTATTGATTTTCCCTTTCACACCCAGGAAAAGGATGTGTATTTCAGGCAATGTTGTTGCTGCAGTTATCATTATTTCTTTCACCTCTGAGTCTGCAATTCAAGGTTCCAGGCTTGGATAACAAAGCACCCTGTGTGGTATGGATCCAGGACAAAGAGCTGGCCTTCATCCCTGGTAGAGCAGGGTCAAAGAAGCCCCTGCCACACCTTTTATTTACAGTGAGAAGTTGTACTGCACAGGGAATCTTTGCAACAAACGGTTTTTTAGTTGATTCTATAACTAAAAAAAAAAAAAAAAAAAAAAAAAAAAAAAAGTGCTTCTTTCTGTGTTTGGCACCTTACAGAACCTCTCTTTCCCCATTATTATTTTCCAGCGATGCTTTTTCCAGCTGCTCAGCGATTCAAGAGGTCCTCAGCTGCCTTCCTCAACCCAGTGCTACAGAACTCGCTGGAAGATGTGGTCCTGCTTTATGAGGTTCAGTATGCGGCACCGTAATCCATACTAGGGTTATCCATTATCTGTCTTTGTGGCCCTTTTATTCACCCCAGCAGTAAACCCATAACTGGGTTTGGTGTGATGGTTCACCAGAAGGGTGGGAACAGACACATATATGTGTATATATAAAAAAATAAATATAAATAATAATAAATAAATATAAATAATAAAAATATAAATAATAAAAATATAAATATAAATAATAAAAATATAAATATAAATATAGCGTATATATAAATATATATAAATATTTATAAATATAAATATAAATATAAATATAAATATAAATATAAATATAAATATGAATATAAATATGAATATAAATATGAATATAAATATAAATATAAATATAAATAAATATGTGACAAATTCAATTCTTTGATTTGAGCAAAGTGAAAATCAGAGCAAAAGGCTTTCTGCCGAAAGGAACTTTCCTGCAGAACAGTTGCCTGTAAAAAAACCAATGGATTTAAATTCTTTGGTCTAAGTCTCAGTCCCAAACTATTAAAGCCACAAGTGTCAGTCATTGCGAAGAAACCCCCAGGGAGTGGCTGTTTCTCTTCAAAACAATTCATGTCCCCTCTTTCACAGCAGTGCAATCAAATCACATTCTGCTCATTTGGTTAGGAAGGGGAAAATGGCCTGGCTGGAGAAGGCAATGGGTCAAATCTATCTGTTTATCCCACATTTTGAGAACCTAGGCTTGGATGTCCAAACAGGAGATGGGTTTGAAAGCTGCTGCTGTGCTCTGTCACACAGACCTTGGCAGGGTAAGCTGCCTTTCCCAGCTGTGTTAGAAACAATCCCCAGCAGCAGCCCATGCCAGTTTTGAACAGAAAACTCCCTGTTTTTCCCTTTTATTCCCTCCTTTCCCCCCAGCTTGTCTTCAGTTTTCCCAAGTAGGTAACACAGGAGTGCAATGAATCCTCACACAGAAACTTTCTGGTTTGCCCCAYCTCCAGCCAGTGCAATTGTCTCCATCTGACAAAAATTAAAACACCTGAGGTTGTTAAATTGTCTCCATCTGACAAAAATTAAACACCCGAGGTTGTTAATTCACTTTTTTCTGCCCAGAGTCTCATGGAGAAAATAAACATCTTTCTGTGTTTTTGTACCAGTTCCTTTTAGCCGAGCTGGACATCGACAAAGGCCAGAGGATCTCCATCAAAGACGAGGAGCTGGCTTCCCTGAGGAAAGCCGCCGAGTTTGACACCATCTGCAACGAAATCATCCCCAAGAGCATCTCCGACATCCGCAGGCTGAGCAGCCGCCTCTCCTCCTACCCCAGAGCCCTCAGGAAGGAAGACTTTGAAAGGACAGTGCTGACCATGGTCTACACGGCCTACAGAGCTGCCCAGAGCCGGGGCCACCAGAAGGACACGTGGGCAGAGTCGTTTGTAAACCTTTACAAAGCCCTCAAGAACGATTTGATGTTCCCTCACCACAAACGGCCGTCGTAGCGGAGATGAGGCCTCACTACACGGCGTAGTACGGCCAACACTTTATTCTCTAAAGAGTTTAATCGCCTGCTTCCTCAAAGATTATTTGTTTTCTGGCTCCCTCTTGTGGAAWCCGCTCTCTAGCTCCGTGTAAAACGCTGACAAACGTCGTCGCAGTCCGGAGATTTTGATTTTTGGAGGTGCATTCTGTGGCAGGCAGAGAAGGGAGGCTGGTGTACACCTTGTTTTGGGCAAACTGAGGATTTCTTAGGAGATCCACACAGATATACTCTGCTCATGCTCTCATGCTGATGTCTGAGAGCTGGACGGTGCTGCTTTCCTCTTCCAAACTCATGTTTTGTAAAAGAATCTTACACAGAGATGAAAACCTTCTGTAAAAGGAAAGGGTTTCATAACTGCCAGCCTTCAGGAATTATGCCACATATTATTCATTCCAAATGTCCTCCTCARTAAGCACTCTCTGACTCACTTCAGTTGGCTGGGCCTGTTTTTAATTGCAATAACATTTGCAGAACACAAAGGGCATTGTGAAAACACCAGCAGCAAACAATGCCTGTGAACGTATTCCCCTCTTCCTGTAGCTGTCCTCCCAAACAGCTTGCAACGATTCTTTCATTATTTGTACATGACTTTGCTTCTGCTCCTTGTTTTTTCTTTTTTTTTTTTTTTTTTTTTTTTTTTTTTTTTTTTTTTTTTTTTTTTTTTTTTTTTTTTTTTTTTTTTTTTGTAAAAAAAAAGACCAGTTTGTTTAATTTAATAATGACACATTTTTCCCGGTGCTGCCACTTGGAACATTCAAACCCACGCTTCAGAATCCCCCTGAGGTGAGGGAGGAAGGTCCATTAAAACTAGTGCTGAATTTAGCACTGTGGCTCATTTTTTAAAATAGTAAATTGTATATTCATTTGAGCATGTGTGTGTGTGTCTGTGTTCATGAACACAGTGCTGAGTACACACAAAAATTCTAAATTGCTCAGTGAGTGAACAATTGCACCTGACCATTTGGCAGAAGAGGCTATTTGCCAACTCAGTGGTGCAAATTATGAATTTGGGAGCAGCAAAGGGAAATCTGTAGAAATAGTGCGACTGATTATAATAACAAAACAAACAAAAAAAAATGAAGATAAAATAGACAGAAAAAGGAGATTTATCTTGTCACACAGATGACTAGCTATCAAAAATCCAAAGACTTTTCAATCAAGTCCCCTGATTTTTGCACACAAGAGACACAAACTCTGTTTTTCTGTTGATACTAGAGGTGCTTCTCTTTCCAGACCACAGGAAAACAACTGAACGTTTATGTCATCCATTCAAACCATCATTCTTTATCTCTCTATTGCACAATATCTTACWGATGCAGGCCCAAGTCACAAACCCCTGAGACTGCACAAGTTCTGAATCACATTTAACAGCTTTTGCACCACCTGAGCAAAAGGAATTAACCCTTCTGTGTCCCTTAACTGGGATTCTCCAAGCACTGGAGCTGCAAAAAATCCACCCAGAGCACAGTACAAGCTGTSAGAGTGAAGGGGTTTGGCAAACACCTGTGGGAATGTGGAGCCACAGCAGCCTCAGGGCAGTCTGGCCACGGCATTAACAGCTGAACAAAGTTCATTTTAAAAGACAGAGTCGGTTTTGTTTCACCCAGGAACTCCTGGATTTGTGTACACGTGCATACATGTTTATTTAGACACTCATGTGCATCAGGGGCGCTTTTACACCTGAATTTTGTTGGCCACTTTCAAAMCCTGTCTGCAAAGGGAACTGCAAAGCTCAGCCACAAAGCTGTGGGTCACAAATATCCCTGTTTCGTCTCAGTTTAGCACTCCCAAGCAGCCTTGCAATGCTGCCTACACACCCTTGGAGCCCTCAGCTCTAACACCAATGACCTGTTTGTAATTCCTTCCCCCACCATGCTTTAAAAACACACAAAGGAACAATGCCACAGAGTGCAATCTGCCTTTCCAGCTCTGCTCCCTGGAACACCTCTTGCTGGAAGAGCCTGGAAGCAGGGCAATTCCTAAATTCCTCCCAGCCAGCTGCTCCAAGAGCAAAAATAGCAAGGAAGAGAATGAGAGCAAATATTACTCCCTAGCAGTCACCATCCAGAGAAATACCCCTGCCAGCCATGCTCCTCATCCCACAACAGGACTGCTCAGCAGTCAGAGTGTGTTAATCATAAAATATCCCATAGAAAAGAATTACAGATGATTTTTAATATCTTATMATTCCCTATGGTGTACATACCTTACAAATTGGTTACTGAAACATTTATCTCCTCAACAGAAAATAAAGGTTTTATGAGTTTGTTTCCCTCCTCCCTTTACTGTGTGTAATGTAAGAAAAARAGATTTATTCCTTGGGAAAGTGCTTGGACTGCCCAGGTTAATTTAACAGAGACTCTCAATGTAATAATAAAAACATTCTACATAAAAGTGCTTTTCTTTGCATTGTATTGGTTTCAGCAACAGATTTACAATTTTGCAGTTCAGCCTGAGAAATTGCTTGGCTCAGACTGCGAAAGTCTCCATGGGAGCAATGGTGGACAAGAGAAGAGGGAAGAGCCCTTCCCTCTGAAGGAGGTAATAAATAAGAATGAGAGTGCYTCCTTTTCCCAGAGTTCAGGTGGGAAGGAGTACTCTGCCTTCAGGGGAATTCTTTGGGCTTAGAACATTTCCCTCCTTGGTATTGCTCAAAATGCAGGTGTAGGTTGATGCTCCCTATATCGGTTTACATCTCATCACTTTGGACTGAATGTTCTTTATGGGCAGTTCTTCTTTCACAGGTCAGAAAACCATTG
>NW_026623776.1:50476-55653 GCF_030028575.1 Malurus melanocephalus | reverse complement strand
CAATTGAAATAAACAGATCCCAAGTGGTATCAGCCAGCCCAAAATCTTCACCTGAACTAGAACTTTCCTTCCAAAACTACTTGTTAAATTTCACTGAAGGGCCTCGAGGTTCTGTGGCTTGTTAGAAATTCCCAGRTACAGAAGCCTCAGATACAATTACTAATTTCAGGAAGAATTCATCCCCCCACATCAAACTCCAATGCAAGTCTGCCAGGTTTTGGGTTCAGTCCTAAATCCACATTGCATTCTGCCCCACAAAAAGCATGAATAACAGAAGAGATGGAGAAATGCTTCTCTTCTAGAAGACAAGAGTAGGGAGTCTGAAAATCCTCRGTTTGATTTTGATTTAGAGTTACTCAGGGCACACAAGTCAGTGCAGAGATCAGCCCATGCCTGATGAATCCGTGACATTCAAAGATCGGGGTGGAAGAAACACGAAGACAAAAGATACTGTTTAGAAAACAATGATTATTTATTTATCATCGGTACAGGGACGTTGAAACAATAACAAACTGTTCAACCACTTTAAAAAAAAAAAAGGGCTTTTTATTTATTTGTGTGAATGTCAGAAGGCTGTTGGTTTTCTCAAATGTTCTGGCTGGGTTTGGGGCAATGGGTGGAGCAACTTCTACCTCCTGAAGTCCTCATTGGAGAATTAGAGTTGCTTGTAGCTTTTTAACAAATTTTTGTCTTGAGATCAAGTTATAATCCACGTTGGAATTACTGCCCTGTGAATTCTGATCTCGGGGCAAAAGTAGGGTAAAGGTAGATACGAAATAGAAGCAAAGAAATTAAATCTGAAGGAGCCGCAAATGGAGGGGGTGTTTGGTCTTTTCTTTAAAGAAGAAGTACTTGAAAATTTATTTCTATGCACCGGGCAATAAATTGTTTGGTTTAGTAATTTTCCAGCAGAAAAGAAACTGTGTTTGAGACTTTCAAGGAAAAGCAGCAGCTCAAAAGTTTTCTCATCTGGTTTATGAAAACAAGAATAGCACCGCTAGAAGATGGAAGAAAAAAGCTTTATAAAACATGGGAATAAGGATACAACACATCTACAACTGTGAGTCTGAATKAAAAAGAAAATTTGACTAAAGATCACTATGGTCCAACTTGCAAAGATCTGTGTGTTACGGTGTGATAATAACTGGGATGTGCTGGTGAGCCCGACATAAACTGAATGTCTTCTTAATCAAAAAAATCTWTTCAAAACAACAGATTGAAGAATAAATAAACGAAGAAAGTTATTTCAGGTGGCTGTGGGGATAGGAGATGAGGCGGTGAGAGATCTTTGGGGGAAATCCAGGCACAGGTGAAGGAAAACGTGGCGTGAAAATTGGAATATCTGAGTAACCGGARAAGGATCTGAAGGAGAAAAAAAGCCACCAGAAAGTGAAGGAACATGGCAGTGATGAAGGAAATCCTCCGATCCAGAAATCTCTTGCTCGTTGTCCTCATCCCACTTCTGCTGCTTCCTCTGCCACTCATATACCCCAGCAGTGTAAGTACATTTTAATTTTCTTTTTTAACAGAAAAAGCACAACAGGCAGCCCTGCTGATGGAGTTCGCAGTGTGCAAAAAGGCAAAGGCCTCAAGAAGCACAGAACTTAGAAAAATCAAAAATTCAGATTAGAAGGACTGTGAGGATTACTGAGAGGTCATCAGAGGAAGAGCCAGAGGAAGCTTGAGTGGTGATCACAAGGAGAGCTGCAGATCCAGGTGAAGCCAGTAAAACACTGCTTTAAAGCAGAATTGTTGGATCTCTTCTTTGTTTAAATTTCTTTGTGGAAGGGGGAACAGAACAGACATATCCACAGAATTTTCTTTAKGGAGAGGCCTTTAAATTGAATACTTATGGCATCTTTAGATTTTTATGAATAAATATGCATGGAAGGACTTCCAGTTTGGGGTAGGATTATAAGGAAGGTGAGGCAAAAAAAGTCACAATTTGGTGAAAATACAGGGCACTGACTGGCCCAGAGCAGCTGCAGGTCCCTCTGCAGGCACAGTGCAGCTCAGAAGTGCTGGCCCAAAGACACACACGGCAAGGCAGAGCAGGGGATAATAGCCCGTGCTTAAAATACAGAGCAGGGGAAGGGGTTGAATGAAGCCATGCCCCTGACATTGCTCTGAGCTGCTGGATACCCTGACTGCATGGTGAACTCCCCTTTTTGCACACCTTTGCAGTTGAAACCCATAAAACAGCAATGTTTCCTACCTACTAGTGGTGATCCTACCTGATGGTGATATTTAACTTATTCAAATGTGTTAATGTATTAAAAATTCTGCAGCTTGTCTTTCCATGTAGAGCTAGAAACACATCTGGCCAAAAGGCACAGCCATTTCTATTCTGTCTTCTACCCCGATAATGATGATTTCTTCTTTATAGTACCAGGGGATTTATTAATATTATCTTTATGAAATAGAAATACAAAAGATTGTAAACTGTATAGCTGTTTTCAAAAATGAAACAGTAATATTTTGTTTGGAAAGAAAACCAGGGTTCAGAGTGGAAATGTTCCTGCACCGCTGAACCGTGTGGTGCACTTTGAGTTTTCCTGCTCTGACCTTCAATGGATTTTGGCTGTTCTCATGGTAGTTTTTTATCTCTTTTATCTCGAGAGAGGGCATGAATGTCACACAATTGTGCCCTTCAGGGAGCAGAGAGGCTCACCCTTTCAGTGAGGCTTGTTTTACAGCAGGGTTTAATCTCCCCCATGTCACTGCAAAGGTGGCACAAAAAGAATGTGCCAATGCTCCCTGGCATGCTGAGGGATTTGTAAGGCACCACGTGGATGCTGAAGCAGGAGTTCACTACAGGATTGCTGCAGGAATTGCTGTTGTGCAGTACAAGCTCCTCTGCCCTATCGCTCTGCACCTCGAGGTGCTGCTTTAGTGCAAAGCTATGTGAAAATCCATCAGGAGGTGATTTGCATGCACTTTGTACACGTGTGAGTGAGCACAGAGGGTGAAGCACAGATGAGAATCTGACCAAAAGCTAGACAAATGTTTATAGTGCAATTAAGAAAACATCTACACCAAATAAATTCAGCTGACTTTTGTGTAGATCTTACATTGTTGCAACCCACTGACTATGATCACCTTTTAAACATGAAGATTAAATTTCATGCCTGCTCACTTACTTATATTTTTATTTATCAGGAAATTATATTAGCTTTCTGTCTTTTCTATAGAGGTTCAAATTACCAAATCATTAATATTTGCATTTCTGCAGGGAATCAACGTGCAGTTTCTTTGATGATACCAGAAYATCCCTGGAAATGTCAAAGGAGCATTAGATGTGCAGTGCAAAGTGTGATCAAAGGGTGCACAAGGACTCTGAATTGTTTGTAGATTGTGCTGATGGGAATAAAGTCCACAGATTCTTTTATATTAGTTTGTGACAAGAGATAGTTGGGTGAAAAATAAATTTGAGGAAATTTACTTGAGTTCTTTTTCCCCTTCCAGAGTTATGACTGAACTTGTACAACAGATTTGAATACACACAAATGCCTTTCGGGTCATGGCACTTTCAGATTTTAAAAAAATGTGTTTGCCTTRCAAACTGTGGGTCTTTTTCATTCTGTTCTTATTCCTTTCATTGTTCACAGTGACAAGCAAGCATTTTTGCTTCCTTTCTTTAATCCTTGTCCACTTTTATGGTTTTTCTCTAATCATAAAGCCCCCAGAGATCCCATAAGGCATGGCACATGAATTCAGTCAGTTGAGGCTGTGACCACTGGTCCTGTGGCCACACTGTGCCCAGTCAGGGACATTTGAATGGCTCCTCAAAAATCAGCTGTGGACAGAGCTGTGAGAGCTGCAGTATCAGGGGATGTTTGACTTCTTGATGTGCCAAACCACCAGAATGTATCCTAAAGCACAGAAAATGCTCTTCAGAGCCACAGATGACGTCTTTTCATTCACCTTTGGTTTTATTTACACAAAAAGTGGGCAAATCTGCAACAGCTTATTTTTCCTTTTAATCACTCTCAGGTCCTTGGATATTTTAATTACAAAAGTTTCATGCATGACCCTTAGTGTGGAGTTTTTAGCCATGGCTTTCTTTCAGCTCCTCTTTTCTTGTCACCTGAGGGACTGACTGAAAACAGATAATTAKATCATTAATATTTGCTCCTCCAACCATCTCATGTTTTCCTATTCCCTATTTGAAGCTCTGAGGTGGGCTTAACAGTAATTTTCAGCTGTGAAACAGCAAGTGAGGAGGGTGAAATAGTTAAAATTATCCTGCCACTGCTTCAGTCTAGGACTTAGTAGCTCTGGTAACCATTAATTAAATATATAAACTCAGTTCAATTAAATAGAAGAGATTAAAATGGTTTCTCTTGGAAACGAACTGAGGAAATAAATAAAGTTGCTAGACAAGCTGATTAAGTTTCCAGTGGAGATTAGCAAGCTTGGCTTTCCTAGTACTTGCTTAGAGTTTTAAAAATGCAGTTAATTTTAAAATGCAGTTAATTTTGTTGCTGGGGTTTTTCGGGTTTTGTTTTTTGGTTTTGGTTTTTTTTTTATTTTATTTAGTTTGGTTTGGTTTTTTGTTGGTGGTGTTGGTGGTGGTTTTGGGTTTTTTTGTTTTCTGGGGTTTTTTTGTGTTTTTTAATAACATAATTACAGTCTACTGTACAGGAAACACAAACTCTTAGTGCCCATCTGAGTTAGGTTTTGGTAGAAATGCAACTTCCCTTTGTCCTATTCCATTTTTGCTACCAGAGGAGCATTAAAAAATAAAAATCACTGYTCAAAGAAATTAAAGAGAAGTACATTTCTGAAGTGAGAAAATTGTTTGGATTCTGTTTATGATGAAATTAATTTTATTAATTTTGGTAAAACATAGCCCTTGGATCTTATACCTACACTGCTTTAAAATAAAAATCACTGATTTTTCTTTCATTAGAAGTTCTTTTTCWCCTCAGACAACTGCTGGATCTCATACAGAGATTTGTTAGCAGAAGCTAATGAGTTAAAAATTAAAAAGTTGTCAGAGTCGCTAGGTCACAAAAAAGGCCCTGTGCTCTSCTTGYTGTGGAATATTAACCTTAAAGTGTMATGCAGTTAAARGTGATTGAGCAGCAGTTGGATAATCCAGAGCTAAATTTCTCCAACAGCCATTCAGATCCACTTTATAATCTCCCAAATAATTGGAGTCTATCTGCTTCAAG
>NW_026623776.1:16503-49954 GCF_030028575.1 Malurus melanocephalus | reverse complement strand
TCTTGAAAGCTGCTTTAGTTAGAAGTCATTCCAGTCAGGAAACAAAAGTWATGAAATTATATTTAATGAGGCCCAAACAGCATTTGTGAGCAGTGAATTTTCCAAATAGCCATCTTTGAGCTGTGAATCCAACTTATCAACTTATTGATAAGTTCACATGGAAAATCTGGTGCATCATGAAGAGCAGATGAATTTTTAGCTGGTGTAAGTCAGTACAGACCCACTAACTTCTAGAGAGCATCAGGTTATCCTCGGTACAAGAGYTGGCTTCAAATCTGAGGAAAAAAGAAGGAGAAACCTGAGGGTAGTTTCTGCAATTATTACTAGGGGATATCTCCAGGGTTTTAAGTAGAGAAACCCTTGATAAGACAGCAAACTGAGCCTAAGGAGAACTCCAGTGACTGCCATAAATAAAGACATATCTCAGAGATGGACCAGAAGACTCCCAAGGACTAGCTGAGTTTTCCTGTAAGAATATTCAGCAGATAGCAATTTTCTCTGTCATATCCCAGTTCTCCATGATTGCTCAGCATGGTGCTCTCTGATTTTTTCTATCAGAACCTTGGACAGCAGCAAATTTGCTTGATTAACTCCATGAACCCATTGCTCCAACCCCACAGGTCTGTGGTCTTCTTCGAAAGGATTGTAGAAATTACCTGAGCAAATAAAATAGGCTCACAAAAATGTTTRCAAATAAAATTGGCTCACTGTTTAGAAAAAAAAAATAAACACCATTTTCCAGACCATTTCCCAACATGATTACAAAGCAGTTTTATGGCAGATATGAATGCTCTCATCTGGTCCTGAAAACTAACAGTTCCTGGTTTTGTCTGGTACTGGAAAGAAAAACATGCAGAGATAAATCAGCAGGTCTAATCTGAGGAGCTGTGATTGAATGTTTGGTAAATATTTCATGATGGAAATTAAATAAAATTTGTAAATGCACTTGAAGCCATTATTTTGACGATACATGGACTTACCCCAGCACTTTACCCTGGCTTGTGTGTGAAAACTTTCATTAGCATCACCTTCTGAAATTGTCCTTTTAGATGGCAGCCAAGATTTTACACCCAAACAGACCTCCAGAGCTCTACAATACTGTTTGTTTTTTTAAGTCCAGGCACCAATAGCCTGATGAATGCTATTGGTGAGTTCACAGAGCTCCCACAGGATCTGGTGGGGCAGTAACACACGTCCTCTGTGCTGTGTCCCTGCAGGAAGCCTCGTGTGCCTACGTGCTCATCGTGACCGCCGTGTACTGGGTGTCTGAAGCGGTGCCCCTTGGTGCAGCAGCCTTGGTTCCTGCTTTCCTCTACCCTCTCTTCGGAGTCATGAAGTCCAGTGAGGTCAGACATTGTGAATTTTTATCATTTTATGTCCTCACTCTTTGCTAATTAATTGGATACGGCTGATATTAATGCTGTAGCAAGACTTTTGGGAGGAAGAAGTGCTCATCCTGTAAGGTGTAACTTGGTCCCACCAGATCTTTCTTCCACAGAAGATGGATGTGAGATGCAATATTAACCAGGAGGGATGTCCATCCTTTCAGCCAGGGCATCACCAATCATTTCCAAAACCCATTGCACAAAAAAATCCCACCTTTCCCCTCTCAAACCCATGTAAACAGCAGCTATAGGATGCACTGTAAACTTTCCTTCCAATTATATTTATTATGGATTTCACACAAAGCAGGAGGATGCATATATTAAAATCAGTTACCATTTACTGTAGAAAAGACTAGATAATTTTGTTATCCAGGTGAATCTCGAGTCCTTTTTCAAAGCTTTAACTTGCTACAGCAGTGTAGCCATGAGTTCTCAGACAACGGAGTAGCTGTACAAAAAGGTCTGTATGATCAGTCCTGAATTTGGCTTTCTTGAGGCTTTTTTGAATGCTAATTTCTTTCATGACATGCCAAGGATTTATTTTATCTCATCTACAAGTTTTGTCTATCTGTCCCTGCTTTTTTCTRTCTCTTTTTTGGGGGGATGAGGGGACAGCACATTTGATTTAAGGACTAGTAATACAGGTAAAAATGCAGAGGAATATGTAGCAAATATAAAATTGTTGGTTTCTCTCACAGTCTAGCACTGGGAATAGCCATAAATGGATATAGACAAGCATGAGTCAAGAGTTTTATGACCTCTTATTCTCCTGAGCTTTGTGATATAATGAGGTACATTTTCATACGAACGCAATTCAGTATTTTCACAATCTTTTTTTGCTAACATAAAGGTAAAGTAGTTGGGCATTTTCATTAAAAATTTGGCAGCACACTGGAGAGGGAAAATTTAATGGCAGCCTGAGAGAAATTCAATGTAACACCAAATAAAGTGACAGTAAAGCTACTGAGGAGAATGTATTATTTGCTTTAGGAACAGAAATAAATCCCTGCATTCAAAAATAAACAGCTCTGATGATGCTGCACTATTTCCAGTCTGGAGTGGCTCTTGCCCAGAAAATTACTACTWTTTAAGCTCCAAATAACTCAGAGGGGCTTAGGAACATGAGTCACTGTGTCATATATATKTATGTTGGTGTTAATAAGACTATTAACATTCACTTCTTTCTTCAAAATGGCTGTGAAAGAAATAAGGGAAAAAACAAAACAGATTCTTCAATCTCCTGGCTTGGCGTGGATTTCCTTCATTCACCTCATGATAATATTTTTGAAAGGTAGCAGGAAAAAAAAAGGATGTTAATGAGGAAGAAACTAGCAGAAGAAAGCCAAAAAGGTGATATTTAAAAGTTCTGACACAAAACTGTGATGGCCAAGTCTGTTTGGGTCACCATAGGGATTTATTAAATAAATGCCATTAAATGTCATTCAATACATAACTTGTTGCAGATTTCACAAGATAATATTTGTGTCATTCTTGCCCTTTATGGAGGACCATCAGTGTAACTGAGGACAATGGAAAAATTATTGCTTCCTCTGCTCTTAGTTGTTTCAAAATTTTGGCACCTACATTTGGTTAGAGGAATAGTTTTAAACTGAAGAAACTATGTTTTTTTTAAAAATATTCCATCAACAGCTCAGGAAAGATTGAATCAGAATGAAATGAAAAATTTTGCTACATTCCAAGCATCTGTCTGTAACTTTAATTTTCTCCCATTTTTTTTTCCTTTTACAGAACTATGTGTGTGCATTTGTACATCAATTTTATGGTTTGCTTAATTTGTCATTTTTCAGTGGCTTTACAGAACATATTTTCATATTTTATCAAGCCCCACATCCAAGAATCCTGCTTTGGGAGTAGTCTCTGAATATTTTCCTGAGCCAGTGATGATTTTTGCACATCATCTTTAAATTAGAGTTCTTCTTGAAACTTTTCCCCATTTTCCTGATGAAATGGAAATGGATTTCCAACGTGAAAAGTTTTGGCACAGGATTTGTGGATCACTGCAGCAATATAGCAACCTATTTTTTAAATTGCATTCAAGAGCAAGTCCCAAAGGACTTTTTTTCTGAAGCTGTAGATTCTGGRGATGCCACATTTTACCCAAAAGCTGAACAAGCCAGAATAAATATAAGCAAGATAGACAACAATATCTCCAGAATGAACAAGCAGATGAAGCACATGAATAAGTTGTCTCCAGTGCAGCTCTGTCTGTGCTTGTTTCCATCTGAGCCTCGTTGAGTCTGACTGATTTACTKCAGGCACTGAACATCCTGCTCCAAAAAAACATTTCTCTTGATCTCTTCAAAACTGAGGAGCCTATAAACAATAGGGTACAGAGCCTTATTTGTAAACACAACATGGAAGAGATTAAAGAGAATGTTTTCACTTAYGAATTCTTCATTTTCTCCCCAGCTCCCTGTCATTCTTACTTCAGGGAGAAAAAAATGTGATATACCATATTCCTTCTCATTCAGCATGCTTTCCGAGTAGGGCAGTTACTGCTTTTTCAACTGATTGCTTCCCCCTGGCCCTTAATGCAGGTGGCTGCTGAATATTTCAAGAACACCACGTTGCTCCTCATGGGTGTGATCTGTGTGGCAGCTTCTGTGGARAAGTGGAATCTCCACAAGCGGATCGCCCTGCGCATGGTGATGATGGCCGGAGCCAAGCCAGGCATGTGAGTGAACCTCTGAATTCGGGGCAGTCTGGGGCTGACAGGGGTGCCTTAAACAAGGCTCACCTGAAACAGGGGCCAGACAAGGTGAAGAGAATGAAAGCAGACAAATTTAATCCTGGCCTACTGGTACATTATAGGCAGACAACGTTTCCTCCTGAGGCTACACCCAAAATGGATCCAAATCATGAGATCTTCCCCTTTTATAAGTTCTGTCCCATGCACATATTGGGCCTCAATTCTCCAATGATCTTCAGGTGATGATGGCAACCACCCCAAGCTTGCTCCCTCAGTTCACTGTTGTTTGCATATTTTGGGGCTCTGAGGCAGGGAAGTGTCCTTGGACTTCAGGCTCAGAGAGAGATTGTTTTGTCTAAAGAAGGGAGAGCAGCAGCTTTAGTGCTATACAAAAGAAGTACAAGAATACAGAAACATGAAAATATAGAAGCTAAAAAAACCTACAGCACCAACAGCAGCATCTTGAAACCACCCTGATATTCCCACCCATGGCCCAAACCCACCTTAGGTTGGAGCGTTTTCCATGCCCATCTTTCCTCTGAGAATCTGAACCCTTACAAATGCTCTCCTCCTTTCTCTGCCACCTCCAACCCCTCATGTTTCCCCGTGCTGCTCTCCAGGCTTCTGCTCTGCTTCATGTGCTGCACCACGGTGCTCTCCATGTGGCTTTCCAACACGTCCACCACAGCCATGGTGATGCCAATCGTGGAGGCYGTGCTGCAGGAGCTGGTGAACTCTGAGGAGGAGTGCGAGGCCATGGCCACCACGGGCAGTGCCATCGCTGAGGAAAACAAACCAATAGGTATTTATCAGCATTGGACCTTTTTTTTTTTCTCATTTATCAGTGACCAGATTTGTTGATACATATTGTTCAAATTCCATCGGGGTCAGGTCTGATTTATACTGCCTAAACCACTGCTTTGCAGTCTTTCTTTTTGTACTCTGATTTTTACTCTGATATTCCTTTCAAGAAATGAAAGAAAGTTTCAGGAAGTAAAGGAAGAATAGCAGTTGGGAAACTCTACTGAAGCAGGGCAGCTGTTACAGCTGTGAGTTGTGAACTCTTGGGATTTTACAGGGTTGGAAGGAAACCCCTGGGAATAAAGTCCAGGAAATTTGGAAGAGGCCCAAAATTGTGCTCCTGACAACCCCAAAATAAAAAAAAATCTGTAAGAGGTCTAGGGCTCATTCTGTTCATTCCTTCCCAGAAGGAAAAGGTTTAGGAAGAAAATAATCTCTCTTTTCTTTCACTGCGCAGTTTTCAGGCTGGAAATTGCTTCACCCAACCTCATCTTTTAATTGCCAAATTCACATGATCAGTGAATTCACGTGCCAAATTCACAGCGCCAAATAACAAAATGCTGCATGAAGAGAACACCTGAGACTGTTTGGATGGGCTTTTTCTGCAGGGGCAGCGCTGTGAGCTCAGCTCAGCTCTCACCCCAAGGGCTGCTCTCTCTTGCTCTGTTTCAGGTCTCGGGGAAAGGAACGGGCAGCCTTCGCTGGAGCTCATCTTCATCAATGAGGAGTAAGAATGAACCCTGTTCATCAGGACTGCACATTTGAGCCCTGCACAGGTTGCATGAGATGAACCCAGGAGTAGAGTCAGGAACGGCGAGCAGACTGTCACAAGTGAACATTTCACACATGACTGATGAGAAAGGATTAATGTAACGGTCCAGATCTCACTAACATATTGCAGCATTCATTTATTTAAGGCTGTGCAAATTTTAGGGAGAAGGGGAATATTTAGAGGTGTTTGAAAGCTCTTTTGAAGTCTGTGTTTGTGCTATGTAAGAAAGTGCTGTGCACAGACTTTTTGTTCCTGTTCCCCTGAAGGAACAGTGATGGAGAGGAGCTGAGTACACCATGGACTGCCCACAGGACATATCCTGAGGGAAATAAATCACTGACAGAGCATTCCTGAAGAAAATCTGAGCTGCCTGCATTTAAGAGAGAGAGTGGAGGGTGGGGGGACACGGTGGGAGGGAGAACCAACCAAAAAAACACCCCTTTTGCCTCACAAAATGTGTAAAAGCTTTCATTAAATAGGCAAATTTCTTCAGAGGTTTGAAACACTGACAGTTTCAACTGTTCTCTGTTTGGGATAGAATCTACTAAGGGGAAAGGGTAAATCAAGTAAGGCACTCATTTCTTTGTCAAATTATCTAATTAACCATCAGTTCAATATATACAAGACAATGTACAAAGCTAATGTCCTAAAAATTTGTTACAGGCCAATTCTGAGGAGCATCTTATGATGTGTGAGAACAAATTGCACAGTCCCTTTGTGAGCTCCTTCTGTGTTGTTCACAACTGTTCAAAACAAAAGAGAAACAAGTTTCTTTTACTTTAAATATTGATATACTTTAAAACAACCATTATAATTCATAATTGAATTATACACAGGTTGGTGGCTTTAAGTTAACTTATCTCATTAGTCTAGAGACTAATGGGTTCTCCAGTATTCCCTCTATCATCTCTTTTTATCCCAGCCAAATTTTCTGGGCCATATAGAATCAAATCTTCAGTTTGGCACTGTGTATTAATCCCTTTAAGCCCTGTTGAAGAGCATGTATGGAGTATTTCATACAGAACTGTTGTTAAAATAAGATTACTTGAAAAAGAGCTTGGATTTGGGCAGGAAAARCAGCACATCATCTAGAAATGAGCTCAGTGGGTTGTTTGCATGATCCACATGCCCCACAGGACAGGTTTTWGGGAAGGCTTCAATGTGACACAGGTAAGGATTCAAAACAGCACTGGAAAAGTTGGCAGAGGAAGAGCTTGACTAGAACAGGCAGCAGAGGTGCTGGATAACCTGGTGGTCCTCTCCTAAAATGGGGTAAATACTACCAAAAACAAACCTTTTCTTGCCTGGAGGTGGAACCCCACTGCTGCACAGCAAGAGATAGAGCTGTAGAAAATAATGATAACTCTTACATGCCTGGCCAAGAGCCCACAGAAGAAGTTCTAATAAATGGTATTCAGCATTCCAGTAGGTACTAGGTCTCATGCAAATGTTGCCCCTCCTACTCATAAAATGTGCCTTTTGCAGGAGCTGGGTGAACAGGCATTTTTAAATTATGTTTTCTTTTCTCTTTTCTTAGTGCCACTACTGCTGACTTCAGCTCCTTGATGCACTCAAAGGTATTGTCAGAAGTGGTATCTTTCTGAGCTACACTGGCTTCTAATGCAGGAAACATCACAGCAAAATGCACACAGATCTGAAAAAAAACGCTGCTGTTTCCTTTATTTCAAAAGTGTGGTGGTTGTTGGCAGAAAGCATTGCAGGATGTCCTGCTTTGTGTTTCACCTGCCCGCCTGCTTGCACCAATCGACTGCAGAGCATCAGCTCCACAGCAGCAACGAATGAGTACAAAAATACAAAAGTACAAGTTTGCTGCACTTCTTGCTGGAGATCCTGAGGTCCAGCCAGCAAACTGACAGTTCCATATGGCTTCTAGCAAATTCAGATATGATCTGGCTATTGTCAGCTTCTGCAGCTGAGGCATCTCTGTTGCTACAGCAGCCTGCACTCATCACAAAGTCACGGGCTCAAGGGACCTGTTAGATTCTCCTACATGAGTTTGAAATTAAAATGTGTTAATTTTTTTCATTATACAATAAAATAATCACTCTATCATATATTTTATATATTTATTATTTCATTATTAATAATAATTATAAAATATATCACTATTTATATAAATATTAATTATTATAGTAATTGTTATTATATAAATGGATATAATATACATAATTTTATAATATAGATATTGTATTAATATATATAAGGATATTTATATATATAGTATCTATTTTTTTCTAATATGAATTATTAGTTTATATGTGTATATATAATATACACATATATTAATATATTGATATATTGATATATTAATACGTTAATATGTTAATATATTAATATATTAATATATTAATATTTATATTTGAATTATATATGACTATATATAATCAATCTAAATTAAATAAGTTTGACATTAAAAAGTGGGGAGTTTAAACCTCTTTTTTTCCCCCAGTTTAAAATTAGCAGCTGATTTTTAGTGGATCAGATTTTCTCATCGTTTTGGGATTTTTTTTCTTTTTCCTTTTTTTATCCCCAACGCCTGCTACTCAGTACCTGTACAAAACATCACAAACTTTATTCTAAGCACCCCCAGGAATATAACAAAAGCTAATTCAAAGGCATTTCTCTCCTGACAGAGCATGAACGGGGTGCACATGATAGCCAACTCTCTTGGAACAGTGAATTCCACAAGCAATGGACAGCATCTGCCTCAGGTAAGGAAATGCTGGATTTGGGGGGTGGAGGCAAAAGACAGATGTGAAYATCACCAGCTCCCCACTATTTCACATTTGCTCCTTGAAGGGAATCATTCTCCATCATCTCACCACAGCCAAGGCTTGCCCTTTTGCTGTTTCTTGCTGTTTTTCACTGTTTCTTGCTGTTTCTTTCCCCATTTAAAAGGACCCAGAACAGGAATGTTCAGAAGACCCTTCCCCAATGGCTGGGACGGTTCATTTAGCTTTATATCTAATAATGTGATCATGAGTTTCCCTTATTATTTGACTGGAATGGCCACTTTGTTTCGGAAAATCCTCCTTGGAAAACAGCCCGACTCAAAAATAGCAACCCCTAACACATAAAACCCTACTCAGAACCAAAAAAAAAGCAGCAGGACTGAACCATTAATCTGTTCAGCAACTTTGTTAGGTAGCCTTAGTATCCACTGCCTTTCTGTCATCCAAAATATCCGGCCTCAAAATCTTCCATTAAATCAATTCATTCCAGTATTTCTACTTCTTTTGAGAGGATCCAGGAGGAGATTGCTGCTTGGATGACAATTTTGTTGTGTCCTAAAGGTGCAAGTTCATGTCAGCAAAAGAACAGGCTAAAAACAAATTTGCCTTCACAGTTCAAAAAGAAATCAAAATACAAATTAGTAAATATAACAAGCCTATCTGAAGCACTTGCTGCCTTTTTCCTCATTCCTAAATTACAGCCTTGGACCTTGAAGTACTGCACCTTTTTTCCCAACACAACAATTTGATTTACCAACGTAGAGAGTTTCCCGTCACTGACAAGAAAGCTTCTTTCAGAGCACAATTTTCTGGCATCTTTTCCCTCCATGTTCCCATTGCTCAGCCTTTCCCATGGCATTTCAAGATCCCTCCATCCCAAATCAGAGGTCCTGAGCCACTTTAAGTGCAAAAAGTTCACGGAGCCTTTGTGTGGTGGCGGCTCCTAAACCTCAAGGATGATGGATTCCTTCTGCTGGCATCCCAAAGGCTTTTGGTATCCCACTGCTACTCCAGTCAGATCCAGAGTTGGCCCAAACCTTAGCCAGAAGCCTGATTACTGCTTGTCCTACATTTCTGTCACGGACCAGGCAATTTCAGACCCCTGGACAAGTTTCCAGGACTGATCCCAGTTAATCCTTGTGAAGAAAATCTGCCCTCTCTTACACAAACCTGTTGCTTCTCCAACATTAGAGCATGCTGGCCTTCTTTCTGACCACCTGCCTTACCTGTGAACGTGTCCCCTCRCAGGCTCAGATCCTGGTCCTGCCTCCTGAGCCCCCGGATCTGGACCTGAGCACCAAGTACCGCTACCAGACCAGGCATGACCACATGGTCTGCAAATGCCTCTCCCTCAGCATCTCCTACGCTGCGACCATCGGGGGGCTCACAACCATCATAGGCACCTCCACCAGCCTCATCTTCCTGGAGCACTTCAACAAGTAAGTGACACTGGCATTTGGTGACAACAGTGGGTGAGTCATTGTCACCTCTGTGTTCCCCAAGGAACCCTCGCAAGACATTCTCTCCCAAGGAAAATTTGCTGCTTCCTCTAATAATGGTTAATGTTTGAAATTTAATACATATCCATGTCTTTGTCTCATGCAAAGCAAAAATTCCTCAGCGTGTGGTAGCATTTRAGTTTCTCCAGCATCTTCTTTTGAATTGATATTCTTATTATCATGAAGGCAGCAGGCACTGTGGAAAAGCAAGCACTAAAGCCATGAAGATATAGCCAAGAAGACAAAAAAACACTCACAAAAGAAGAAATGTCATAAAATCAGCTGTTCAATCTGCAGTGTAAAAAAAAACCCAACTTACAAATGTGGCCTTACACATTTGCTTCAGAGAACATGGGAAGCAGCTCTCTGACCAGCTAAGTGTTTCCTTTATCATATGTCCAGGGCTCTCAAAGACATGAATRTTTCAAGGTCAGAAAAAGGAAGGTTTCAAGGTCAGAAATATGACTGTTTCAATGTCAGAAACATGAGTATTTTAATTTCAGAAACATGAATATTTCAATTTCAGAAACATGAATGTTTTCTGTCAGAAGACTGATGGTCTTCTCATTAACAGACACATCCAAGCTCAGCCCTGATTCTGACCACCCCCACTACTGCCCTGATACCCCTCATTTCTTTCTCTTAAATGATGGTAGCAAAGGAGACTAAGTTCAGAAATCATACCAATCCAAGGATTTGGATTTTATAGAATTTTCCAAGGTCTTGTTTTGTGGCAGTTTCATCAGAGGTACACATGAAGCATCTTTATCAGAGCACAGCAGAATGGAGCCATCATTTGTGTGGCCCATGATAAGGCACACAAAGAGATTCTGGGTGAAATCATTCTGAAATCTGACAACATTCAAAAAAGCTTCAGTAGAAACCACAGGTAGGGATGGAATTTCAGCCCTGSTAATTCTCAGTGCTTTTGAAGATGGCCAGACAATCCAGACCACCTGGAGTTAAAGGTTTGCAGAGTTATATTGTTCATCTGTTGGTCAGGCCAGGTCAAGGACTGACATATTTTGGCAGTTGTTTTCACTCTACAAATGCAAACTGATGGAATTTTTCTCTCATGCCATGACAGATGCAGATGGATAAAGGTTTGTGTGCAACTATGGCTATTGGAGGTCCCTGTCCCTTTACTGTTCTAATTTCTCATCCTCTTTTTTTCAATTTGCAGCCAATACCCAAAAGCTGAYGTGGTGAATTTTGGAACCTGGTTTCTCTTCAGTTTCCCCATCTCCCTCATCATGTTGGTGCTGACTTGGTTCTGGCTGCACTGGCTCTTCTTGGGCTGCAAGTGAGTGAAGATTGTTCAAGATACACAGATTATTATTAAGCAGGGTGTCTGTGGCTCCTCTCAAACATGTCTCATAAAGAAGTTTTGACTAGTAAATGGCAGAATTTAATTTTCTTCTTCTGACCAGAACAATTACCAGAGGAAATCTCTCTGCTTAGCTGCCCAGCACAGACAGCAGTGTAGAGTGCTGCTGCTTGAGGGTGAAAAGCCCAGGTATTGCTGACAGAAATCCTTACTAAATATTCAAATGGTTTGAGTTTTTTCACTCTTATGACAATGAGGATTCCCTAGTGGACTTAAAATCTTGGTATATGTTCTTTCGGAAAAGAGCAGTTTAAAAGATGAATAGAAAAATAACTGCAAGTGAACAARTTACTTTTCAGATCTGCCTCCAGCTCAGTGAAATTAACATAAGACCAGTTAAAATGAAAGGTAAATAGACTCCATATATATTTTTCTTTAAAGGGGTAAGAATTCACAGCATAAGAGATAGATCCATTTAATACCAAAAAGTCCCTAAGCCCCCAAATAAGAAAAAGTCTCAGTTTTCCAGTTCATTTGTACCACATATTGTCTTTACAAAGTTAATGAAAATTGCCTAAGTGCATGCATTTAGAGTGGACTAGTTAATCAGCATTAAATTGTGATGCAGACACATTTACTCAGAATTAAATTGGCCTTAATTTGATTTAGTTTACTCTTAAAAGTAAACAGAACTGACATCACTAYTTCATCTAAGACAATGAATAAATTGATAATGAGTTCTGCTTGCTGCTGACCTTGACTAGATTTGAAGAAGTAATTTAGAGGTGAATGGCTAAATGCCTGTTTCAGTCAGTCTCTGAGTCCTGTGGTTCCAAGTTAAAAGGCTAATATAAATTCCCTCCACCACTTTCTTTTTTTAATCTTGAGAAGAAACAGGTCCTAACATGACCCTCAATTAATTTAGTTTAAAAAATAAACAAAATTGGAATTCCACATTGCATCCAAGACTCCATGCTGATTAATGTTGTTCTAAATAATACCAGAGACTGAAGCATTATCGACTTTTTGAGAAGTACTGGTTGATTCCAAACCTCCTTAATCTCTGAATTCTATTCACTGCAGTTCATTAAAGAACGCTTTATGTTGGGAGCTGGGCTTCAATACTCTGCCTTCACATCCTCCTGAGCCTGGAAACACTTAGGACATGTTGAAACAGCTGCCTAATGCTTGTGCATAAATGTTTAATGAATTCCTGTAATGTTATTTTCCTAGGAAGCCCCATGTCATCAATCTGTGCTTACTCGGCTTAGCTGGAAAATAATTCCAGGCTTTAAGGCCCTAGAACAGGTCAAAGGTGAAAGGGAATGGACCCATCAGGGGATCTTTGCCAGCAAAAAAAGAGCTGAGGAGAGAATTGTTAACCAGACCTGGCCTTTATAAGCCACACAGCTCTTCTCTTCCAGCCCCTTCTCTTCCTACTGGTGGATTCTGCTGAAGTCTGACAGCAAGGTTTGCAAGGAAATTTAAAATATCTACGGATGGTGGGCAGTGCTAAGTGAGCTGGAAAAATGAGTCACGTGTTTGCCCACATGAAATGGAAAGCCTGGTTAAATCCTTCTGCTGACCACACAGGGCCTGGATCTTGAGCAATGCAAATTCTCTGAAGAGTCTGACCTTGAGCAAATACACTGTGGAGGTTGCAGCCCATGGTTTGGCCAGTGCTGCAGCTTGGGTGGCTAGTGAGGTACCAGAGAAATATTGAAACAGCAGCAACCATAAAAGCACCTATTATCACCCAAAAGAATGATAAAAGTTGTGCTACTRTACTTCCATTACTGATGTTGCCTTTTTTAGATCCCCTTACACCTCTGTGTAACAGAGGGTACAGTTGGAGTGAAAAGTAAGGGAGCTGTGGCTCAAAACACAGCAAGGCAACACTCCTGCAAAGCAGAAAATAGAGGRTTAAAGTGAGCTTGAAAGCATCTTAATTTCAATTAGGAATGTCCATGCTTTCTTATAGGATGAGGGCAAACTGAATAAACGAAGGACTTCACTGAACATCCATACAAATATGTAGCAGGATCAATATATTCAGCCAGGAAATATGCTCGTGTTTTCACGTCCCTGACAGAAGTACAGGCTTTTATTCCCTAGACAAAGCACCAGGCTGATTCCCCATATCCCCAGAAAGGCAATATGGTGCTTTTCTGGCTATGCCTGTTTCAGAAATAGCCATTATTTTAACAGTATAAGCAGAAGCAAGCAGGTCGAGGCAGATAAGGGGATCCGAAGCACAGCTTTCCCTCATTATTTACAGCAAATCCTGAATATTCATGTCAAATATGGCCTCAAAAACCAGAGCAGGCCCCAAATATGTTGGATAGCCCTGATCCAACTGGAAAGCATAGTTAGCCCATTAAAAATTTCTATTAATATCTGACCTSTGCCYCAATCTTTCCATKTGATGACAGGAACGAGCYGAAGCTTTGGAAGGTTTTTGGCAGYTYYTTGAGGRAGCCTACGCAGAGGGAGCCCAGCCATGGCTCAAGATGRCTCAGTGATACCAATCAGCACTAGTCAGAGCACCCTGGGGACCTTGAGCTATGCCTAGAACTGAGTTCTAAAAGAGCTTGAAACCAGATCACTCAAAGATCACGTGCAGTAATTTCCTTTCCCATTGCCATTGGGCCTCGCCCCAGTYGTGTCTTCTCCCAACTGTCCCTGACACCAGAATTTTCATTCCACCTCACTACTGTTTGTTTTTTTTTTTGTCTTTTATAATTATTCCCACCCCCCCCTTTATCTGTTGTCTAATTTTATTGTTCTSTCTCAGTTTTAAAGAGACCTGTTCTGTGAGCAAGAAGAAGAAGACCAAACGGGAAGAAATGTCAGAGAGAAGAATTCAAGAGGAGTACAAGAAACTGGGAAATGTGAGGTAAACCATGCCTGCCTTCCTTGGGAATTTACAGAACCACCCTCTCCTATTGCCCCTATGCTGCCTTTGGCTCATGTATCTCTTTCTAAAACTGTCAGCTCTTTTTCCTCCCTTCCAGGATAAGAATAGAACTAAATGCAAAAATGAATGAAAATCAAAGAGTTTGCTACAAACATGCATGCAACATGTAACTCATTTATTTCCTGGTGAGGAAAAGGTAAATAAAGGAAAGATTCAAGTTTATTCCAGAGTTCAAAGGTCATCTGAGTCAAGGTTTGTCTTTGAACCCTAAAGGACTCCTTTTCCTAATTCAGACACAGACATATTTTAGTGGATATAAGTCCAACAAAGGCTTTTTCCTACACTATGAGTTGTCCAGCCCTCCCAGTTGCACACAATCTTTAAAGCACAGTGGCAAGAAATGACTCTTGAAAGACTATTTGGCAAGATTTTCATTTTCAAAAGGGCTGATATGCCACAGATTTCCTTCTTCACCAAATATTTTTGTTGCTGTTCACCCAAAATTTTGACAGAACAACTGCCTGAATATGATAAACTCTGAAACTAGACTGTTGTTCGTGCTGTTTCTAAATAATTTTTAATAATAATAATTTTTAATCAAAATCTATGCTAAATTAAAAATCCTCAAATCCCCTCAAGTGTCCTCAAATCACCTTTGTGTGCACCATCTGTGCTAATTTACATTGTCATTTGCTCTTAGGCTTTCTACACCCTTCAAAAAAAATTGCAAGAGAATGTGTTTACAGTGGAATGCTAATATGAGCTTCACCTTGTTCACATATTTAATCAGATAATAATGCAAATACAAAACAGGCATTTAGAAATATTTTCCTTCAGGTCTTGCCCACGAATAATTGAATTGCAAATACAGATGGATATTTTTAGCCTGTTTTTTTACTGGGTTTTACTTGGTTCCCAGCTGGGAGGCCAATCTAGAATTCTTTAATTCAAGCTAATCTTCTTTGCTATTTTCCATATAGTTTTAATCTTTTTTTTTTTTTTTTTTTTTTAAGCCAATTTCTACTTTCTCACTTCTGGAACTTGCTCTTGAGTGTTCAGCCCCAAACACAATTTTTCTTTTATTTCTAGCTATCCTGAGATGGTGACTGGATTCTTCTTCATCCTGATGACCTTGCTTTGGTTCACTCGTGAGCCTGGCTTTGTACCAGGATGGTCATCTTTTTTTGAGAAGTGAGTGAAATTCCCTAAACAACTCCACAGGAACACAACTTTCCTTCTTATCAATTTCTACAATATTTTTTTTCCTAACCCATCATCAGCCACCTTTAACAAGGTGGTGAAAAAWTGAGTTTTTATTCAAAAAAAGCATGTGTCTGTTCATGTGACAAATTTTATTTCTTGATATACAGAGTGAAYTAAGTAAACAAAGTAAATTAAACCATTTCAAGTGTAAAAGGACAGGAGGGTCAGATTTTGAGCTTGAAACATTTTAATGCATTCATAGAGAAGTCACTGGAATAAAGCACAATTATAATTAAAATTAAAATTTTTGAAAAAGTTTTGTCCAGAAAATGTCCATTCATTTAAATATACAGAATGGCGACTGAAGTAAATAATTTTTCTTTTATTTGAAATAATATGGAAACAAATTACATTGAAACTTACTATAAAACACATTGCATATCAAAGAATAACTAATTTGAACTTAAATTTTGTTCACATTTCTACTATATAAAATTAATTTTTCCTCTCAATTTTGACAGGAAAACAATTTCTAATACTGGAGTTTTCTGATGATCACTGGAGTTTGGCACTCCTCAAGATACTTTTTCAGAAAGCATTTTAAACTTTAATTTAAAATCAATCTACAGTCTATTTCTAAAGAATCACTTGTGTTTGGCTTTTCCCCAGAATGKGTTTACTGTTTCTTACTTATAATAAACACACATTTTTTTTCCTTTTCTCTAAGTGAATAGATTTGTAAACCAAAAGGGATTTTTTTTTCCAGACAGAATGTTAAAAATTGTTGAGCAATGATTGAAGTTAGCTTCAAGAGTCAGTTTAATAAACGGAAAAAAAATCTGATTTGAATCCAAGATATGTAGGAATATTTTTCTAGCGGCTTGTTAATATGACTTCAGAGGTGGAAATATCACTGCACCTGCAGAAATGTGTTTGGAGCTATGAACCTGGTTTGGAAATGTTCCTGTTAATGGGTTTTTCTCATAATCTCATTGTTTTTTCCTAGGAAAGGTTATCGCACTGATGCCACCGTCTCTGTATTTCTTGGTTTCCTCCTTTTCCTGATTCCAGCAAAAAAACCATGCTTTGGAAAAAGGAAAACAGGTGAGGAGGATGCAGCAAGAAAGAGAGCTGGTACATTTTCCAGTGTCTAATGGTTTGGGGTTTTTTTCTTGTCTGTACAAGTTCCATGATGAGACTTTTATGTCTGTAAATCAAGGTTCAGTTTCTCCTCTGTTACCAGCCCTTCCTACATCAGATCTCCCTTTCCTTTGCCATAATTCATATTGTCCCTTTCAGAGGATAACAAACAGGTTTTGAATCTGAGACTGCCACCTCTTCTGTGCCAGCAGAATTATTAAAATTTAGGGCTGAAATTACAAAAGGTTCAGATGGAGTTCCATATTAAAAAGCAAAATTGTTAAATCAGCTGAAGATTTTACTTTAGTAAAAAAAAAAGGTTGTTACTTATACAGTGTAAATCACTGATAATGTCAAAAGATAAACATAAAAGAGGTCAGAAAGTGCCAGACAATGTTCCAATTTTGTGCAATGCTTCTCTCACAGCCTTCTTCATAATAATAAGATTGTTATTCCACGTTTGTGTTTGGGTAGCACTCAGTTGTTTTGTCAGCTTGCTGTGCCAGGCTTTCAGCAATGTTGTATAAAAGTAGAATTGTCTGCATAGAATTTTTATGTAGCGATTATGAATATATAAAAACTAAAAAAAAAAAAAAAATACTGTCATATATTGCACAGGTTTAAGGAGAATATGACACTAACTCTTCCTTCAAGAAAATACTCAGGCAGCTAAAAAATAATGTCCTCAGATAAAATTTAGGGGTCTAAATGCATTTTTTGCAGCCTTCATGGCTTACATCATAGCTGTTCTTTGATAATAAAATAAACCATTATTTTATTATCTTTGATAATAAAATAAACCATCCAAAGATGGTTTTAACACCATCTTTGTGGTCTACAGATATATGCATACACATATCACAGCACACAGTCCCTCAAAAAGCTGTGACACGAAAACATAGGGCTTTACAACCATTTACATCAACACAGCAGCCAAGGGAAAATAAGGATGTTTGGAATTAATAAACCGAATTTTCTGAGGCCAGAAAAATAGGTTGTGCACTGCCTCKTGGCTTCTCTCTCAGGTAGTTCTCAAGATAACTCACATGAATATTCAACCATTCCTGTCCGTGTGAAAAATGTGAAGTTCTTTGCAAAAAGAGCAATGTAATACTGGTCACACACTTGATTTATTTGATACAGGAGATGRTGAAAAGTCAACAGACATTAACAGGCTGGATCCCATCATCACCTGGAAAGATTTCCAGAAGACCATGCCCTGGGAGATTGTGGTGTTAGTCGGAGGAGGTTATGCCTTAGCAGCTGGATGCAAGGTACTGATGCAGATTTATTTTTTTTTTTCAGTCCTCCTTCCTAAAAATATTATCAGCTTGCTCTTTTATTCCTTTGCCTGCTCCCCAATTTAGATTTTGGATTTTTCCAGGTTTATACATAACCTAGCACACAGTTACTCCCTGCACTCAACGTATCTCTCACTGTTTATTAAACACTGCAGTGAAATCCAGCTTACTGAGCAAAAGGAAATACAAAAAATAGCATCGGCCCAAACTTTGTTTATTTGCTGGTGGGATTCTCTGATGCATACTGCCATGAGGAAAAGAATGTGCTTTACAAACACACCGAGTATTTAGTAATTCCTGTGCTTCTGTCCTTTCCCCAGACCTCTGGCCTCTCTACATGGATTGGACGTCAAATGCTCTCCCTGAGCAGCCTTCCCTACTGGGCTGTAACCCTGCTGGCTTGCATTTTGGTGTCCATGGTGACAGAATTTGTTAGTAATCCAGCAACCATAACCATCTTTCTGCCTATTTTATGCAGYATGGTGAGTTCAAACCRTGACATTTTTAGTCTGTTCTTTCCTGACAGGCTCGTGGGAATTTTTTCAGCATGTCAGGGTCTTGGCACTCTGTTCACATGAAACCCGGCCTCAGTTCCCAAGCTACTGTTCTGTAGCCTTAGAAGTAGGAAAAATAACAAGATTGGGCAGCCAAAAGCATATTTTAGCAGGAAGGAGTTTATAACACCTCTCAGAAAAAAAACGCACACAAAAAAATTTACTATAGAATCAAGGAGACAGGTGWATTTCACATAAAACTTGAGATGCTTTTGTCAATGTTATTTTAAAAGTGTTATTAGTTATTAGTCACCTGCTCCCTACTGGTAAGAAAAGACTGGAAAACTGTATTTTATTTCAGATTTTAAAGAGTTCAAAGGGGTGATCTGGTAAGTATTATGTTTTCCTTCATGGAAAGCAGAGATGTTTGTAAAGGGTGGAAAAAAAAATTAGGACATTATTGACAAAGGTGGAAGAAAGAGATATTAATTTCATTTTATATTGGAATAGCAGTTACAGAAGATGGTTTTATTTATTTTCTTTTATGTAATGTAAAGCTTTTCATACCAAGAATGCAGGTCATCAATCGTCTTTCCCTATTACAACAATTTTGTGGGATTGTCCCAAAGCATCTTGTGTGAACAGCTCTGAGCTAATATGAAGATGTGGTCAGATGAAAATAAGTAATTGTGTTTCTGTGGCTTGGGAGTTCAGATTTGCTTCTGCTCTCTACAGAAAGAGACTTTCCTAAAAAAAAAATATTTAGAGTAACAATCTACTTATAATGTGAATGCCACTTTAAGGCAGACTCTCCGTTCTGATTACAAAAGTTTCATGGAGACACTTCCCTCCCTAAATGGTAATGGTTGCTTTGTTTACCCTTCCCCCCTTTCCCTATGACATAAAACCAGGCCAAAGCAATGAAAATGCAAATGAAAATGCAAAATTTTATCACCACAGAGGACAGCAGCGGAAGAACCCTTCTTCAGCCCACTGTAAAGAACATCCCATCATCTCTGCCTTCTCACCATGGAAGTTTGGGTCATGAACAGTTGGTTCTCTCAACCCATTTTCAGGAGGACACCACATGATGGTCCCAGCACATTCAGCAGCTGGAAGAAACAAGTTGTTCACATTAACCTGGTGTGACTTCTCTTGGATGGAGACTGGGACAGCAGCCAGTGCTAAAATCCAGCAGACACAACTCAGAATGACACAGAGAGCAAGGGGGAGAAAGAGAAAATGTGGCCCAACAGTAGCACACTCTACCCTCCCTCAGTGTGAAATGTTTCAGGAGAGAGCACGAGCAGCTCATAATTATGACATTGCTCTAAAAATCCCCAACCAGCCAAAAAACACTTCCATGCTGAAGTTTATAAATTAGGCAGATGAGATTCACAGAAAACAGTGAATACTAATTGTCAGCAGTGACTTTTATTGATTAGATGAAAAACCTGTCCCTCTCTTTTTCCAGTCAGAAACMCTGCTCATCAACCCTCTGTACACCCTGATTCCTGTCACCATGTGCATCTCCTTTGCGGTGATGCTGCCGGTGGGTAACCCTCCCAACGCCATCGTCTTCAGTTATGGGCACTGCCAGATTAAAGATATGGTGAGTCCTGGGACTGGGTTATCCACACATCCTTCATGCAATTTCAACACCCCCAATCCCAGCAGCCAATMAGAGTAAGGATTATTTTGGAGCAATAATAATGATTATGTTGGTGCTAATATTAAATATTGATGTCTGCTTTGCTGTTACATAATAGAGCTGTCAGSTTAAGAACAAGCCAAAATCTGCTGTGGGACACACACATTTCTTTATTTTTTAAATGAATGATCTAAAGAKCTTCAGGAGTATGCAATTCTTTGCATTGACCTGTTAAGAGAAGCRTAAGAGAGCACGAGATATTCGATTTATCACACAGCTCTGCAGTAATTCATGTCATCCTGTGTGTGTGGTTTAACTGTGGTTTAACTCCCCATTCTGATGGTCTGATTGAGAAGTTTGAGTGAAAAACTGAGCAGTTCAAAATAAATTGCATCACCTCTAACCATCCCTCCTGAATATTCCCACTACATATACCCTTTCATCACTGTGCTTTCTTTTGCTCTAGAAATCACTATGTATAAATTACCACACTATATGTAAATCATTGTAGGTCCTACTGCTTTTTTTTTAATCTATGTAAATTGATTTTGATCAAGTTGCTCTGATGCATTTTGCTTTTACAGGTGAAATCTGGCCTGGGTGTAAATCTCATTGGCCTGGCTGTTGTCATGGTGGCCATCAACACCTGGGGAATTCGACTCTTCCAGCTGAACACCTTTCCAGAATGGGCAGCAGTCAGCAACATCACAAGGCAAACGTAATCTTCAATGGGGAAAAACAAAAAAAAAAAAAAAAAAAAAAAAAAAAAAAAAAAAAAAAAAAAAAAAAAAAAAAAAAAAAAAAAAGAAGCAAAAGTGCAAGACCAAAGCAAGTCAGGACAAAATATTGAACCTACATTTCACACACGAAAGAAAGAAGGAAACTTGTGTATACAGAGAACCAGGATCCATTGAAAACCATGATGAAAACACACAGGGAGCTCTTCTGCAGCAGCTTTTCAGTTCTGAAAATCAGCATGGGTTAAAAGCTTTGCTCTATTGTTGTTGTCTCTGGGATACCATAACTCAGAAMAAATCAACTCCTCCAAATTATCTGCTTAGAGCTTCTTCCTGTCTTAGAATAATTGTGTAGGACTTCTATGTAGGACTCTAGAGGCAGAAGAAAAGCACACATACACTGGTGCCCTAAGCAGCAGCAGAGTCAGTCCTACCATTGAATGTAGGGTGAGCCTTATTCTCAAATCCAGAAGAGTTTTATAAGCCTATTTCTTTTGAAGGCAAACTATTCTTCTTCTTTTGAGGTGACTCATCACCACCTTTTTTTGGTTGCAAAAACCACTTTTCCACCTAACCCAGATGAGCTGGACAGAAATCCAGCTACCACCTACAGCACTTCAAAGGGATAGCAGAAACTTCCAGAGAGAAGTTTTTTTGGAAGGAGAATGTGTATTTTTTTTCCCTCCACAGCACTGGGATCAATTTCCAATATTGCAATACTCACATTCTCTGCTTTGGAAGGAAGTGTTTCAGGAACAGAAAGGTTTTGTTTTTTATCAATGCTGCAGTGTGAGTTGTTTCAGCAGGGGAAGCTGTGAGCAGCAAAACCTTAGCACCAACACCCCCACTGCTCTCCTCTCTCTYTGGCTGCTGTTTAGTTGTGCACCCSTGATTCCCCTGACAGAGAAGGCACAGTCCCATCCCTGATGGCACCCAGTGCTGCTCCATAAGAAGGGAGAGGGCTGAAGTGGAGTRGTGCTGGTCTATCCCCCCACCCCGWGCATTCACTTGAACATCACACTCCCTGCTCTCTAGCAGCCCAGAGAACAGGAGACCCAAATGTAGGAAGCTGTGACACAGAGTAGATTACTCCCAAGCCAAAAGGCCTCTCTCTTTATCTCTCATCAGCAAAGTGAATGCCCTGCTTTCCTGTCTGGATCTCTGTGACACTTCTGGTAAATCTTCTCATGTATTATGTCCTGGTTTTAATAATTTTTAATAATTTCTTTCATGTCAATACATTGAAGCTGTATATTAGGATGATTGGATAACATGTAATCATACTCTTCAGACATACACTTTAATGAATTTTTATGCTTTCCACTTTTAATCCAGGCTCTCTAKTTGATAGTGTGGCTGTTTATTCTGCAAAAATAAAGTGTCAATAAAATAAATTATTCACTACTGCACATTCTGGTGCTCCATGAGAATACAAATTGGATATATTTCACCCACAACCCACTAAACCCTTAGAGAAGCAGCTTTGAGACAGCAGGAGGTGTTGGTTTACTGCTTCTGTCAAAACAGAGGGATCCCACAGAATTCTCTTGGAAATAAACACACAATAAAAGGTCATAGGCTGGCAGAGGGGGAGAAATACGGGAAAAACACAAAAGCATGTCTTAACCCTTGCACCAAAAGCAGGAAGCAGCATCCTTTAGCAAACCAATTGTTATTCCTGTAAATTTCATTTTGAACAGCAAAGTGTTCCTGTGCATCAGTGGCTGAAAGCATCACCATGCCCCTCTAACGCCTCAGAGACCTCAGACTCCCTTTCTTACCCCTTCTCTCACCTCCCCAGTTCCTGTGCTCCCCCTGTCCGGAGCCAGCAGAGCTCAGAGCAGGCTCTGCCTCCCACATCCTCCACACCCCTCCAGCTGCCCTCTCTGGGGGTCTTCCTGCTCCCCAGCAAGAGGCTGCTGCTGACACGGACCCAAAATTGTGCTCAAAGCTCAGGCACCCTGGCCTGAGTGGACTCAGGCAAACAATTTCTCCAACACACCATTTCTGCTGCTGTGGTGCTCTTGGCACATTTCCATGTCCACAGAAGCTGGCACTTGTCACTGGAATGTCCCACCAGGCAGTTGCAGGAAGGCAGTGTGCTCTGCTGGCCTTTTCTTCACATAGATCACTCGGTGCATGCTCCTTCAGCACCAGATCCTGCCCTTCTTTTTTTTTTTTATTTTCTTATTTTAAATTATAATAAATGGCAAGTGGACAAAGAAGTGGGAAATTTTCACTAGTAATTTATAGCATACTGTAATATATATATATTATAATATATATAGTATATAAGCATACTCAACTTCAGATTTGTATAGTATAGCATACTCAACTTCAGATTTATCTCTACTAACAACCAAGGCAGAAGTATTTTCTTCATAGGGCAAATAAGCCTGGTTTCAAATTAAGTGATTTCCAGAGGTTTTCAAGATTCAGCACATACATCAAGCCCTAGAAACAAAATTCCGCTTTCAGCCCAGAATTTAAGATTTCTACCCATACAGTAGAACTGCTTAATCAGTAGCAGTATACTATTTTATCTTACATTTCTATATTACATTTTACTAGAATCCTATTAAGGCTACATTTTTTTTTCATGTATCTGATATAAAACCTGAACAATTTAACTGACATAAATTGAGATGATATTGAGCAATTACTCACTCTGTAGCTGATAGAGCAACGCTTTATTTCTCAGGCAAAAAAGCAGAGCATGATAGCTGTACTTAATACCTGTACCTAGCCATTCAACTCTCTCTGGTTTGCAGAAAATTTGAATAGAATTTAAAACTAGCCCTTTTACTTTTTTTTTCTGATTTTTTTTATTGGTATCTCACTCATTAGGTTGCATCTTTGGGCCCAAAAAGTGCAGTGGTCAGAGAAAGGCTCAAATCTGTGGAATTACTCTGTTGCAGAATCCATGTTTCTTCATAGAAAACCAACAGCATGTTCCACTTCCAGCATTTGGGCTCATAGAATAGGAAAGTTACTGAGTAGTTCTGGTTTGAGTCCGTGCTTTACAGGATTGGGGTGGTTTTTTTCCACATGTATTAAAGGCTAAAGCCAGAATTGACTCTGTCAGGATCATCTATTTGGAGGGCTTATAAACTTATAAAATTTATTTTTCAGCAGTAAAATTGATCATCTGTGATTAATGTATGTTTCAGGCGAAAAAGCAAATAACCTGCAAGGTTATTTTATTTCAGCACAAATTCAATAAAAATGACCTTAACTTGGGAATTTGTAAAAATAATGTTAACACGTACCACCAAGAATTCTAACAAACAAAACTACATATCTCTTTTTTGTCCCTCTGAGGCAAAAAATGAAAAGAACTGTACACGAGACTTTTCCTCTGGATTTTAGCAGCAACTTACACACTTACACCATCACTTCCTAATGTTCAAAATAATTCTGCATCCCATACAGAATAATTATATTTTTACATTTGAATATCAATGCACAATCTTATTTCTGCAAATACAGATACAATCCTGGCTTATGAAATCAACACGTTATTAATTCTAAAAATTCAATTTCTTCTTTTGCAATGTTTCAGTTTTCATGTGGATGGAGCACACATCATGAGATGGGTTTGTGGTTCTGAGATGTAAAACCACTGAGCATTCATGCTGGTGAAGTTCTGTGAGGTACATCCACCAATTTTATTTCAGTTCTGGKGCCTAGTAGGCTAATAATTAGCTCTGCTATCTGGTTTATATTTTGGTTTATTTTCAGTATTATCCAAATATTTTGGTTTATTTCTAGTATTAACCCTTTACTGTGTTCAATGAAAGAAGAGCCTTAGGACAGCATTTTCCAAAACAGGACAATACTCTCAATCCACAGTAAATATTTTAGAAGTTAATAGCTTGCATATTCCTTTCCTACAGTTTTGCCTTGAACCTGCATCTCCCAGGATATGTCTCGAAAGAATCAATAAAAGAACACAACTGTTTTTAGCAAAGGAAGAATCACTGCATATTTTAGCTGGCAATCTGCCCACATAGGCATTTAAACAGAAAAAATTCACAGAGCCCCATGCTAAGTGGGAAATTTGCTCCTAGGTATCTTCAAGGGGCATCCATCCTTTGCGTCCTGCTATGACATCAGTGCATCCAAAGCACACTKGAGTCCCCAGATGCAAGACCTGCATCAAGCAGTCATTATCTGTGCTCACCCTCTGCCCTCTGAAAGGTAATGTTTAGTTACCTAGGATAACCTCAGACTAGGTAAAATGTGTTAGACAGCAGTTRCAAAGTCCACACCAGCTGTGTTTTAATGTTATCCAGATTCACAGCTYACTCTGTGGGAGGAAAAAACACAGCTTGAGCTAAAATGGAAAGTGTTGCAAACAGTGTGAAACACTTCAGAAATCCTGTCTTTAATATTAATGAGCATATATTGTTTCCACAGCATTACAGCTGCAGTTTGTTCACTTCTTAATATGGTATGAAAAAAAAAAACCAAACAAACTATAACACCTGTTTGGAATGCTTAGCTGAAAAAGTCAGCTCCAAATTACACTTTTAAAGTGGCCTGTTTGGCAACAGGGATTTTGAATATTATTTCACTTCTCATCCCCACGTAAAGAAAGGGAAGAACATGAAGTATGTTTGAGGAAAGAAATAATCCAATTTTAGACACAAATATAAATTTTACATGGCGAGCAAAGAAGTATGAATGGGGTAGAGCCAACATTTCATCATATCATAATTTCATCATATTCATGAAAGCATCAAAACAGCTGTGCAGTGCTATCACTCTATGAAAAAGTTCCGGCATGGAAGAAAATTGGAAGAGTATGAAAGGTAACAGAAAGCTCTCTCAAGAAGCAGAATGTACAGTCCCAATTCAGTAAAAGCTAAACATAATTGTTACCATCACATCCTGGGTAACTTCCACATATGCTGCTACCACAAGGTTTCTGATAATTGATGTTAGGTGGTGCAACCACTTCCCCCTSTTGGAGTTTCTTGGAGTGTTTACTKTGGAGAAGATYGGCTGCATCACTAWTAAGACTCTCTGACTTGAGCTGGCTTTTAAAATTGACCCAACAGACATTTGCAAAGACTAAAAGCTTTTATGTCAGCTATACATTTCAGGGCAGAGGTAAAAGGAAGGATTTAAAATTACAGGTGAAACATTCCTTAAATATATTTATATTCCTTAAGAAGGAGAATCTTTGTATGAGGAATATTTTCCTCTGTTTCAGGAATGCATTGTGAAAGAACTGTCRCCATCAAACTTTGGCAAAGGATGCAAGAATTTGGTTTACAGCATTCTGTAAATAAGTCTTTACTGATCCAGTGAGAATTCCTGAACTAGGAGTCCACTCAGATGTATCCAAATTAAAGGCTTTGGGGTAGAGGGTGAAAATTACCATGGGTACATAGCGAGTTCTGCACTTTAAAGCTTTGATGCTATGTTTATATCAAAAAGTGCAGTTCACYGACAAAGCAAGACAATTAGTGCCCAAAGCTTGGGCTCTTTTTCTTCTGAGTGTCACCCGTCCTGTCTAAATGGACTAAACACCCATCAGAGATCAAAGCACATCTTCTGATTTGGCCTCTTCTAAGACAAACACAGACCWTGTGCTCACGGTTTTCATATGATGAGAATGAAAACATGGTAAAAGGACAAACCACTTTGAAGGCAYAGTCCTTATCCTAATTAAAACATTAATGGAGAGGCACTCTAGGTATGCTTTAATCTAGAGCCTGAATAAATAGTTYGTTCACTGTGCTTGTCTGTAGCAGTCCATCAGCAGGCATTCCCAATAAAAGCAAAAAACATCTTTCTGGCACTTTTTCTTTGTCCTTCATGTCCTGCAAAAGACTGTCAAGGGGACTCTATCATTTAAGATATATTACAGAGTTGATAGAACTTCTCTATTTTAAGGGAAAAAATATTTGATAGATTCTTGAATTAATAAAATTTACACCTAATCAAAACACTGCAACTTTTTTTTTCAGAATTCACAACAGGATTTTTGCAAAATTATGGCTTCAAACAGAAGACGAGTTCTACAATAGAATGTGTTTTTTTTCACACACCAGGGTTTTTAATGGTTGCTTTATTTGTTTTSCTTGTGTGTGTGGCTTTTGCCACTTTGTCTCACTTGGACCCTTGTGATTCTCTCTCCCAYCCCCCTGGGAGCAGTAAGCCAGYAGCTGTGTGGGGCTGAGTTGCTGGCTGGGGTTAAACCGTAACAGCATTTTCCAGCTGCTGGGAATAGGCTGGAATGTAGGATCTGCAGCCTTGTATCCACCACAGGGCCTAATGCAGACCAGATCTCAACAGCATGTGGGGCACAGACTGCCAGAGCCTGGTACCAACTCTCAAGGTGTGCTTGTTTTCCTTTACATGAATGAACTTTCCCATCTCCAAGAATGGAACGCACACCTTAAGGACACTGAAATACCGTTGCTCACAACAAATGACAAGAAACCCTGAGAGTTACTTCTTGATGCATTTAATTTCTTTTGTGCTGTTCTAAGAGCTAGGGTATTATCAAGTGTGAGGTACRCATAGTAACAGGACCAAAAGGACTCCAGTTGGATCAGGTAAAAACGGGTTACAAAATATTAGGAAAAGAAATACTGAAAAATACAAACAACCTTATCCAGTCACCCATCAGCTGCAAATCCAAACTGTGAAACCCTTGAAAATCAGGCCCAGGAAAAGTTCACAGCCGCTCTTTCAAAAGAAGGATATTCCAGTTCCAGGAGACTAAGAGTGGAGGAACCTCCCATGCCAACCCTCTACTTGACCTTTGCTGCCTGAAAGGTAAATTKTATCCTTGGTGCACACACAGAGTTGACCTGGGGAACATTGCTCTTTCAGGACTTGTCGTTAGGAGGTTTCTTCTTGGCTTCCACATCCTTCTTAAAATCTTCCAGCTTCTTGGCAATGTTAGGAATCTTTAAAGACAAAACAAAACAAATCAAAACCCACAAAAATYAACAAAAAATTGTGGGCTACATGAGTCTCATCAGAAAAAACAATACCATACATACAGCAAGAAATTCTATAAAGTTTAAACTGGTTTATAAAAGRTATTTCCAGTATCTGTTACCTCGCATAGAGGTTAAAATCTATGCAGCATCAAGGAAACAGCAGATGAAATCACCTCACATGAGGTTTCAGGAAATATTTTGATTATTAAGGCTAGAAGTCAGCCAGTGGTGATGGGAACAGGAGGAAGGAAAAAAAGATCACTTTACAGGAAATTTAGTATGACCAGTCTGGCTTCCTCCCTGAAACAAGACAAACTGCCAAGATTAAACAGATTTAGACAGTGATGCACAGGCTTTTGAAGGGGAAATTAGATTGCACTAGAAATGGTCAYAACCCCAGAGAAAAGAGATGTTCAAGAGCATCAAACACGTTCTCAAGAAATTTATTAAGAGATATTTCTCCTGTTTCATGTTGTGGGGAAAAAAACCCTCACTGGGGAATTCTAAAGCATTGCAAATGGGCAACATTTTGCAGATTCACACTTGAACAAAAATTCAATTTACCGCTTSTGAGCTTCAAAACTTCAGCTTTCTCTGGCAAATAAAGAATTTGATAAAATAACCCAACAGTAAATTTTAGTAATTTGAAAGAAGGAAGAAAAGCTGAAGCTCTTAACGGCAAAGAAAAGATCATGATTAGCTAAAACTGAGAAGTGATAATACATGATTTTGCAACTAATTAAAATTAAATTAAAGCAAATTTTCCACTGGTAACTGTGAAAAAAAAAAAAACAACCATGGGTTTTTACTTTATATGTAACATGACCACAGAGCAGAAGTTAATCCAAATAGAATGCAGTTCTCTTATTGAATGGTCTGAGGCTCTCAGTACTGGTAAAATAAGTTCATCTCACCTTCCTTTTCATAATTTAGCTTGTTTGAGAAAACGAAATTAAGAGTCCAGCCGGTAACACACCTGACATTTAAATTAAACCAAGAGAACTCCACCACTGTCAGCAGAACCCTCCACATATTTATAACTAATTACATTGTGTGTATAGCTGCAGAATTAGGACTTCATTATGACAAGCTTATATCAAATGTCATCTAAAACCAATCATCTTCAATACCAGTGATAAAATTTCCATTTTCATCCTGCAAGTCAGCGTTGAATTCCTGCAAATCAAAAGCCTGAGCCTCCCTCTTGTGGCAATACTTTATCAGTGCTGCCAGAAAAGCACTACAACAATGCTTGTGATACATATTGATACATCCAAATACAATCTTCTGACTACATTTTTGTAACACTGTAAAACGTACATTGGGCAGAAACACCAGCTTTCATTTCTACTRTTACTGGAGTAATTGACAGGAAACCACAAAAGTTTGTGCACAAAGTGCAGAATGTAAGATTTTTTTTTAACAAGTTTACTTCAATACTGAAGATGAGAGGAAAGCAAAACATAAATGTCATCAGAGCCTCAACAATTTTTTTTAATTAGGCAAATACAGATTGCATAAGAATTTTAAAAAATGTACACGTTAAATGTTATTAACTCCTCTAGCCAATGGCACTGCTCTTACAAGGGATCCTGCTGACTCTGCAGAAATTCAAAGCATGTTTTGAGCACTCAGCTTGAAATCTTTTTCTGCCCTCTCACACAGAAAACTCTTAACAGAGAACTGAGAAAAGAAAATCCCCTTTCTTTTCACACTGCAAAAAGACAGAAACAAAGATTGCAGGTCAATATACTTTTTGAAGCAGGAGAAAGCATTGAATTTTCAAAAAAAGCTGGCAAAATTTATTTTCATTATTGGTCCAGAAGACAGACATTTCACATGCTCTGAGGATCTTTATTATTTAAACATTTATATTGAGTGGAGAACACTGTATGAAAACAGACTATCCAAGGCAGGAAACCAGTATTATAGCGTTGGTAAAATCCACATGCAATTGATAAACCTTTTGTGTTTCTCATGTCTTAGCCTGTAGATGCCTAGGCTCCAGAAGTTTAGGCTTTAAGCATTACCACAGAGAAGCAGATATTTTGGTGCTTCGGTTCCATCTTTTTATTTTTTTTTTGGCTATTAAGTTTGAAAAGACCTCCAAGATCAGAGTCCAACCTTTGACCAATCACCACCCTGTCAACCAGACCACAGCCTTAAGTGCTACATCCAGTCAGTCACTCCTTGAAAACCTCCAAGGATGGTGAYTCCACAACTTCACTGTGCAGCACTTCCAATGCCTGACCACTATTTCAAGGAGGTAATTCTTCCTGAAAAAGTGTGAGTTTTCCTGTAACTAAAGTCAGCAAGATTTGCATTCTGTTTAAATAATATAAACCAAAATTAAGACTGATTAAATTCTACTTGAGGGAAAATAGCCATATATTTTCCGTTCAGAATAGGTTTTACCTCTGAGAACATCAGGATACTCACATCATAGTTCTGAGCCAGATACATCCCAACCACGTTGCCAAGAGTAAAACCAACCTAAAACGTGAAGAAGAGAAGAGTTAATATCCTTCCATCAAAAGCATATTGGTAAAAATAAAAATAAAAAAAAAAAAAAGGAATATTATATGTTATTTAAATAGTTTCAACTCCACTTCTGTTTAATTTCCCATCCTTTATCCAGAGAGGTGCAATTTTACTGATCTTCCTCACCAAGAACACCTTGCCCTCATTTCCAAAATACCACACAGGTTAATTTTTTCAATACACATTCCCAAGATCAAGCTATGTTCATTCTCGTAAGGTTYTCTACACACCCACAAAGGCAGCAATTCCCATAAAAATGAGGGAGATAGCAGAAGGGACCTACACATCACAGAGTTCCTGGTCCATGCTGGGAAAACCTAAAGCAACTCCCCACTAAAACAATGCTCTGTGGTGGAAATATGTCTTAGTATGAGGCAAAAAAAAACCTTCACAAGTCTGAAAGTCAGAACAGAGGCTCTGACTGCACAAAGATTGTAGTCTCAAGAAGTTTAAGGATCGGTGAATTTAAACCTTTGTAAACCTGGTTCTGCTGTTCTGCAGCAACAGCTGTGCATCTCCCAGACAGACCCTTCTAAGCCCAAGAGATCAGTTCTCAGCCAAATCCGCTCTGRTCTAGGGGCCCCTCCAAGGCAAGAAAGTACAGCTGGTTGGAAGTTGGGCACAACTCCTTTTGACAACTTGTAGTTGATGAAGGGTGCCCATAAAAACACACTCTGGCAGTGGAGGAAGCTCAAAACAGAAGCACAGTTTCTGGCCCAGACCCTGTCTGCCAGCTGAAGAAAATCCCCAAGCRTAAGAACCCTTCTGGTGTGAAAGAAATTCCTTTCTTCAAACACAGCTGATGGGATTTTCATTCAGCAACTTCCCAATATGCCACATTTTCTTTTTATTGTTRCATTTCAAAAGAAGTATTCACTATACTATGAAAGCTCATTTCACGATTCTGAWAAGGGAGACTACTAATATTGTGCTTTCGTTCATTGTTAATAGACAAATCACTCTTTGTGACAGCTGAGGCCAGTTCTATTTAAGAAAATTGTTATTGCCCATAGTCACTGTTGTCAAAATAAGACTATTTTAAGAAAAATAAAACCACTGTCCACAAAACCACTTRGCCATCATGTACTGACCAAACATCTTTTCCAGGCCCAAAGGAGCACAGAGCACAGTTCATCTTTTCTATGATTCAGACTCCATAAGCAGCACTGGTGAAAATCCATCTATAGAAAACTAAAACTGTCTGAGAGCCAGCTGAACTCTGATTGCAAGCTATTACCTTCTTAAACAGATTTTTGGTGTTACTCCTTGTTTATTATCACTTTTTAGAGAGCTCAGCTTAAAAAAATTTAAGAATAAGTAGAGTTTGTGCGTATTGCACTTATCATATGCTCATAGTTTCAATTATCAGCTAAAGAGGTACTCTGGGATATAATAAMTATTGCACTGATGCAAACCAGGCCTGTGACTCCTCTTCATGCAGAGCATCACTCTACCAGAGGAGAGTTTCCTGTACCTTTATGCAGTGTCAGGGAAGGCACTTGAAAACATAAACCAGGTCCTTGTTTATTAGCAATTTTCTAGGCTTTTACCCTGGAATCAATATATGTCATATTCTGTTGTGAGATAACCCTTACTCAGTACGAACAGTACTGAGATCACTACTCCCTTTAAATGTTCTCCTTTATGGAAAGTCCAGCACTGCATCCATCTAGTCACATTTACTTTTAGAGCTGACAATTCGAGCAGTGGGGAAAGAAAATCACTACTAAGACTTCAATTATATGGAAAGCAAAACACACAGACAATGAAAATGTGTATATTGACTAAAAACAACAGGKCTCATGAGAGTTCAGGGTCTTCCAATTTCCACACAGCATTTCTAGATGCATTGTAAGCAAACACTTAATGCTTAACTCTGGATTGCAAGAACACAAGGTTTGTGAGATTATTCCTTTATCTCTCTGTTACAGCCTTAAGCAGGGAGAGCAAGAGTCAAACACCCAATCTACTCCTAAGCAGGGAAGAAACACAGAACTAGTATATCTTCTTTCTAACTTTCATGCACTAAGGACAAGTCACAAGATATTTTTATCTAGCAACAAAATTAGCAGCAAGCAATGGAGTTGACAAATACAGAAACTTTGACAGATGCTAACCATATTTAGCCTTACTGAAGGTTTTCATTGGAGTGGAGAGGGGATTATAAACAGCTACAGAAAGGGCTGAGGCTTTCATATTTGCTATTATGAAGCTGGGATAAGAAACAGGCCTCATTTATTTATTACATAAAAACAGGCAAGACTCTCTCAACTTACAATAGGCAATCTCTTCTTGCTTTGTATCAACACCTGCTCTGAAACTCATTAGCCAGCTAATTTATCTTCCCCCACCAAAAAAAAAAAAAAAAAAAAAAAGAAGGCTAATATTCAGTCTAATAATTCTGCTATATTTAGGGGGTTTTAATGAAAGGCAGTACTTAAACATGATCCCTTGCCTTCATTTCTGCGTATAAAAAATCGACATGTCTAGCGATAGATTTGTACCGAGTGCTCAAAATGGCAAAGGCTGATGCCCCTGCTCTCACCAAAGGAGGGAGGTATTTATGCTTACACAAACAAATTCGAGCAACAATGGCAGCATCACCGCGAGCAAGCAGAATCTCCACGGCAAATYAGAAGCACGACTTGGACGAAAAACAAGCCATTTTCAGAGCAGMTCTAAGGCATCGTTCTGCGGCAACAAGGGTGGGAAGGGCCGGCAGAAGGGGATGGTGCCGTGCCGGGGAGCCAAGACTTAGCGCAGCTGACAGAGGATGCGGGATGGCCGGACTGGGGGCCGCGGGGTGGCCGGACTGGGGGTCGCGGGGTGGCCAGACTGGGGGCCGCGGGGTGGCCGCACTCGGGGTCGCGGGTGGCCGGACTGGGGAGCGGGGTGGCCGGACTGGGGAGCGGGGTGGCCGGACACCGGGGAGCGGGGTGGCCGGACACCGGGCCGTAGGGTGGCCGGACACCGGGCCGCGACAGGGCCGCACACCGGGCCGCGACAGGGCCGCACCCCGCGCCCTTCTTCCCTCGGCCGGGCAGCCGTGCCATGGCGGCGGCGCCGCGCCCCGGAGCCTTACCAAGAATTGCAGCATGGTGCCCGCTGCCCGCGCTGCCGCCCCGCCCGAGCGCCGGGGAAGTCAGGCGGGTGGCGGCTGCTCCCCTTCCGGGCCCGCCCTCGCCGCCATGGCCGGGGAAGGAAGAGCCGCGCCCCCGGGCCCGCCCCGCCGCGCTCCGCCCTGAGGGGGATCGGGGG
>NW_026623776.1:0-15618 GCF_030028575.1 Malurus melanocephalus | reverse complement strand
AAAAAACAAAACAAACAAAAAACAAAAAAAAAAAAACCTGCCCAACACCCACTAAACCAAAACAAAGGATTTGTCTACTTTTGAGCTGTTAGGCAACTCTATCCTGAAAGCAAGTTAAGTCACATTATGTCTAAGTCCAGAAAACTCAAATGCTTTATCTAATAGAAGATATGTAGCTTCTGCCTTCCTGGAGAAGGTATTTTGCTCAAGAGGTACCTCCTACCAACTGCAGGAAAGGAAGCACAGAAAGATACTAAGTAACATCTTGTTTTTCCGTCTGATGATACCCTGGTAAGGATCCAGACTGGAGACCAATTTCTGCCGAATTTCGGGGCTGTCCCAAAGCTCCTGGGCCAGAGCTGACACCTTGGAAAGGACACAGAGTTTTGAATGGMTGTGGCACAAGAGCCAGAGCTGGGCTTCCTCATCCTCTGGGATGACTTGACTCTTCCAGGGCTCTCACAAATGGGCTTGGTTCTGGAAACAAGAGCAAATGAGCTGCTAGAAACTATTTTCCTAATGCTGAGACCTTCTCCATGTGTGCAGGATCAGAGCACTGAGATAATATTAGAGACTCCAGTTTGATCAAGTCAGAAACCAGAAGGAGCAAACAATGATTTTAGTAATTATAATGCCTCCACAGTATCATCTCAGGGAGATAAGGTCCATTAAAAATGTTGTTGTGCTTAGCCTATAATGAATACAACATGTGTTAAATAGTCTTGGCTCAACATTACTGTGGAGAGTTATTTTCCTACCATGAATTTCCATGAATTGCCATGAATTTCCCCTCTGTGACATTTAACAGACAGCCAAAAAGCAATTTYCCTTTAAAGTACAACTATTCCATTTGCATCAGCCAATGCTGAATCATTTTGAGTTAGAGACTGCAGAGGGTGRGTATTGTGGCTGGCATACAGTTGGAAGGAAGAGCTCAGTTTGGTAGTTATAAATGCAACTATTATGCTTTTATAGATGGGGCCGGGGGAGGGAGAAGCCAAACCAAAATAAAAAACAAAACAAACCCAAAACAACCCTGATCTTTTTTTGCTAGTTAGGGAAGACTTCCTCAACGTTATCCACTGCCCTCTGGTGCTCTGCAAGTACAGTCAAGCTCCTGAGGTATGTAGAAAGCTTGTTTGTCTGGAAGTACTGGCTACTCAACATTATTCTCAATTACTAAATCATATTTGAAGACTCATTCATGTTGATTTAAAAATGTTTTTATAGTGCATGTGCAGTATATATGTACTCCACTCTACAGAAAAGCGAGAATCCTCTTTTTGAAGGATAACATTTATTTTAGCCTGTTTTTACAATGTTTGCTGGGCTATAAACATACCAGGACAAGGCAGTTTTTTATGTTAGACCCATAAAAAAAKAGGGAAGTTCTGTCATGATATTGTAGAAATGCTGACAAATGAGTTTATATTCTGATACCCACATAAATCCTTAGGCCCGGACAAAATCTGCCCTGGTATGAGAGAAGTGGCTGACTTTGCTKCAGGGCCACTCTCTATAATATTTGAAAATTTATGGATATCAGAAGATATCTTTAATGACTGGAAGAGGGCAGATGTCAAATACATCTGGAAGAAGGGCCCAAAAGAAGACCCAGGAAACTCCAGACACATAAATCTTGCTTCAATCCCTGGGACAGGGATGGATCAAGTCCTCCTAGAATCTATTACAAACCCAGTGAAGTGGGTGTTTTTTCTGTACAGGCAGTAAATATGTTATTATCTGGTCTGAAAGGAGCACCAATAAAATATTTGATGTGAAAACKTGTGATAATTGTGTTGCAAATATTTGAGAGCTTATTTGAATAAAGCAGTATTGATTTAGCCATCATGAGTGTATAAGCCAGTTTAGTAAGGTAGGAGTAGTATTTTGACATTCTAACTGGTRTCCTAAGGCGAAATGACAAGTTTGCCCTAGAAGCTCTTCCTCATAGTGGAAAATTACTTAAGTCACAGGATTTAAGAACTAAATTTAAAAAGTGTTATTTTCACAGTAACTAGTATGTTACACTTACTGAATGTAAGTCCACAGAATACATAAATTTGCCAGTCCTTTTAATACCGCTCTTCATTTCCAATGACTAGCTGGAAAGGGAAGTGGAAATCAGATTATCTTGAGCTAGAAATTGTCTAAATAAAACACCAGATGGAGCCAGAAAACCATATAATAAATGTTCTGTTAAAGTTTTGTTAGTTTACTCTGTGTATTTTGGTTTCAGTTCTGCCCATTTTCTTTGCTTTGCTTCCGTGAAGTATCATTTATGTAAACTGTGATGTGGTTTCAAGKTTTCTGAAAAGTTGTAATTATCCAGGACTTTTTTGTCTTCCCATGGGGACATGCCCTATTATAGTACACAATTGATACAGAATGTATTAGACACATAATAAGCATAAAAAAAAAGGTAACAAGAAATTAGAATTATAGGGCAGTCAGCTTATCAAAATTTAATAGAACTTACCACCTTTAAATATACCAACTGTAATTGCCTACCTGAAAAAAAAAAGATAGCCTTTCATCTCAAATCTTTCCTGGTGGAGGTGCAGTTTATTGTTACAGTTGTTGGAAACATCTTTACTATAATAATTTCCAGTGCCTTCTGTTTCCTCATAGATGCTGTATCCCAAAGGCCCTCTGAAGTTCTCAGATCAATAGCCTACTACATTTTTGGCAGAGTAACAGAAGGCATCACTGAGTCAGTGTGTGAGTCAAACTGTTTAAGGCCAAATTTTCAAATATACTCATAACTAGAAGAGATTGTTGGTTTATGGTGGTTGATACTGACCCTCTCAAAGTCAATCTTTACACAGAGCAYGCTGAGAGCCAAAGATGACTCTGTTCACTGGAGTCTGCCTGGCTTCTTTATTTCCAATAAAATGAGAATGTGCTCCTTATTCTTGTGGCATGGTCTGATGGTGGATGTTCTAAACAAATCTACAAATCTAAACTAAATCTAACAAGCTTGTTCCTCTYTAGAATAACTCCAGAAGTTGCTGCTTGCAGGCTGGCAAGATGCAGCAAAAAAAAAGAGTGTTTGCAGGGAAATCTCTCGGAGAAGAGCTTTCTCTATGTGTTATGTGCCCGTTAGCCTGCACTCGGGCTCAAATGGTGTGAAAAGTGAGATCTCACCCAGAAAACGTCCACCTGTGTGTACAACCTTCCTGAAATGCCAGCCCTATCCCTGCTTGCAGGCTGGCAAGATGCAGCACAARAGAGATTTTACAAGCAGAATCTCTSGAAGAAAACTTTTCTCTAAAGTACYCCCCTGTTATGCTGCACTCAGGCTCAAACAGTGCGAAAAATGAGATCTCGCCCAGAAAAGCTTCCCCTGACCAGGAGTCTTTCCCGGCACACCTGCCCTGTCACAATTTGGCACAAAGGGAGGGACTCCGAGGGACTTGAGGAATGGCTAGAAAACACAAAATGCAAGTTGTTTTTTTATGTGCAAAGCAATAGCAATGGGATGCTACTACAACAAACGAACCATAGAAATTTGAAACTTTGTATGAAACAAAAAGTTCATTCCATCACACCTCTTGTAGATGCATGAAGCTGCATTTCCKGACCCATTTAGCCATTCATTCCATCCTAGCATTGCAGCCTAATTCTGCATTTCCACAAAAAGGCATCTGCAAGCCCTATATATGAATTTATCGCTTACCTTGGAATTATCTCACACAGTCATATATATATGCCCTCAAATGGCTCTAAGTTACCTGCTTAATATCTGACCACACACCTTAGTGCCTCTGTTTCTACCCATGTAAATGGCTCTAGTTCTTCCCTTTTTCTCCATTCCTTCAGTATATTTATATGTATAGGCAACTTATATTTAACTTGGACTAAGTTTTCTACCTTTTCATCCTGAGGTCAGTCAGAAGATGGTGCAGGTTGGTCAGAGAGGCTGTGCCATTTCCATCTTTAATTGTTTCTTTTTTCTTTTAATGGAGGAAAGAGATTTTTGAGTGTTTGCACACAAAAAATAAATTAAAAACCATCTACCCTGCCAGGAGAAATAGAAACCTGCCCAGTAAAAGTTCCATTGTATAATGAAAAAAACTCTTAAACCCGAAAGCTAATGATTTTATATATAGGCATATAGTTGAGAATCTTGAATGCAAATGAGTCATGATTTTAAGTTTTYACCCTGAAGATACAACAACTAGAAATGTTCTTTAAACAACTCCTCCCCCAGCCARTTGACATGTTCCTGTGATCACATGTCTCTGGGACTAGGAATTCAAGAATTGAAGGCTGAGTCAACCAAGAAATTATTGAATAATAACACCTTTCAGCTCTAGCTGCTGGGCTGAGACTTGTCAAGGGCAATATATGAGAAGTGGATAATATATGAGGGATATATAATTCTCCAGTGATTCACAGAGAGGCATAATTGCATGAGCAGAAAATAGATATATAATGAATTCCTCTATGTGCCAAACTCGCAAAGGGCATGAGTGCCAGTCCTGGGAATTTAGCTGGCATTTCAAGCTGTAGCAGTGCAGGCAGCTGTGGGAGCTCCTGGTTCAGCAGCTCCTCACATTCTGGTTTAGAGACAATCATCACAATCACATCAGATGTGAGACATCAGGAAAAATAGTCCCATCTCTCATAGGGTGACASCAATCACCAGCACACTGATTTTCTGAAATTGTTTTTCAGAACAGCACTAGAGCTTTTTAAGAACTCAAATCCTATCAAATGTACAGGGAAATGAGTGAAGAAAACCTATTTATAGGCAAACTTTCTTGCTGCAGTTAAGGTCCCAAGTGCACCTGTGAGCTCTACAGTCTTGACTATATCATACAGCAATTTCTGAGTGATGATCAGTAGATGGTGCTCCTTTCCCAAGTAAAAATGTAAGAAATATCTTCAAATTATCAAGAATATTACCAATTTCCTTCAATCTTTTTATTCCAGAATCAGGTAATATTTATTAAAKATTAATAAATTGTTTCAAGCACTTTTCCTTCCAAAAATCACYCCAAATTTTTGCTAGATTTCATAAGACACAGAGAAACACTCRTTTAACTGACCCACTTCATTAAACTTAGTGGAATAATCTAATTGTGGTGTTGCACTTCRAAAACCAGCCCTTCAAAAAGAATAAGATTATCTGTCCAGATTTTAATTAGCTCTCCTCTTCCTGTCATGAGTTTGATTGTTCTGTTTTTTATGAAAACAAAACCAAAAGAAACCAAAACAAATTAAAAAAAAAACATAAATCAATCTTTGTACTGCCTGGCGTTATTTTCTTAGACATCATTTCTTCTGTTAATTAAAATAATCTGAATGAATATAGAGATCAACTGAAGGGTGACCTCTTCTCCTCACAGCAGTAATGCCAAAAAGAAGAATTTTTTTTTTTTTTTTAAAAGGCCCCATGAGACCTTTTAGGTGTGCACTGGAAAGTTCAAGTGACTTCAAGGGACAATTCACAGAAGTCATTCTTTCACAGGACTGCGGTTTTAAATATTCAATTAATCTCTGACACAAGAAACTCCTCACTGATGCTTTCTGCTGAGCCATGTTAATATTTCTTTTTAGTCTTCAGTGCAAATAATAGCCTGCACACATCACATAGAATTGAGAAACCCCATTTACTTGATTACAGTTATTTGGTGGTTATTCACTTTTTTTTCTTTGATGGCTGTCATATTCATTGGCAAGCAATCAGAGTTCAAATGTTCCAGTTACCAAGTTACCAGCAAATGTTGTGCTGCCACTTACCAAGTTTCCATCACTGTGCAAGACAACCCAATAAAGTAAATCTGGAAAACAGAACTYCTCTGAATGCTCTTTGGCATCCCTGCCCCTGATTGCTGTGCCTGGGAGCCTAAGAGAACTCCTGTTGAGGAATTACAGCTCCAGAGCATCTCAAATTTTCTCCTGGCTTTGGGGTTTGGGCTAAGTAATTTACAGAGGATTTGGAGTTTCAAATGCTAGTAAGACCCATGCTTCATGTGACAGCTGCCCTTACAGAATGGTAAATTTACAAGAATTTAATAAAAGTCCAAAACTCATACTATGCACATAACCTTTCCTGCAATAATTTTTGGCATCCTTTGAGTGATTCTTTTGTTTAGGCCAATGTGGTGTTGTAGGGAGCATACAAATAACTGTGATTTCATGCAGCTAAAGTCAAGGATATTATAGGATGTAAGATTTTRCCTAAAGCAAAATTTTTGATTTATTTTTTTACCAGATTGATGAATGTAAGATGAAATCTGTGCTTTGTACTTGCCTGCAATATGTGATTCAGRACAGGCAATTTCCTTCTGTTTCAGTAACTAAGTACTCCCTCTTTCATAGACTCCTTTAGATCAAACAATGAGATCCTTTATTTTACAATTCTTTAASATGGGCTGATAAATATGTCTCTATAATACTTACAAACATTGAGACTGCATAGATTTTAGTTCCATGGATGAGGAAAAGTAAAATTATGAAAAGCATTGGGCATTTAGGGCCTAATTTACAAAAGTACTAATGTAACACCTTGCCTTCTGAAAGGTTACCGAAGTAGAAAACTGAGGTGATCCAGCTGACCAAAACTTCTTTCTGGTAGAGTTTTAAGAAACAACAAGTCAAGCTCATGCTTTCCATGAACAGACATTGTTAATCACACTATCAAATTTATACGCTATTAAAATAATACTGTACTTGTGTGTCGTGAACACTTTGTATAATATTACGCATTTATATTAGTGTGGTGTAAAAATCCAATGAAATAACATGCTCTGATGAGCATGAAGGGAAAGAACCTTCAGTGTCAAGGAAGCATTTAAATTTTTTTGTTGTTCAAGGATCTATTTCTGTTGACATTTAGTCTCTGAATGGGAGACTTTTGAGTAAGCTTAGGGATGAATTGCTGTGTGTATTTGATTCTGTGATCTCGTGGGAGGTTGCACAAAGAAGTGTCCTAAGAGCTTTGAGAAGTGCTATTGTGTTGCACAATGTGTACTAGCTCTTGCAAGTTCTTATCTTTATATTCCTGACTTCTGCCAACTACCACAGATCAAAACTAACATATACTTTCTCATCCCAATAATATGTTCTCATAAAGAATATATTATTCGCATTCATCATGGGAGAAAAATGTAGAGAGGCACAAATGCTGCAATTTCACCTAAAACACTTCATGTTTCTCTTGGTCTTCAACAACGCAAACAGCCAGATGCCCTTAATCTTCTCCTGCAGGCAGTTCTGACCTATCAGTGTTCATCATCTACTAAGGGGTAGTGAATATTTCAGTTCTTTCTTGTTTTGCTAATTTCACAGGATTTTTCAGGAGATCACAATAAGTCCTGCTGTTTTCCAGTTCAGAACTCCTTCAGAATTGTGTTTACAAATGCTTTTTTGTTATCTCTTATTACATGGAAGGCAAAGTTGTTCTTCAGATAAAAAGATCTGTACTTCTTGGGAAGTATCTTAATATACTGATAATAGTTGTAAGTTCTTCTCCCATTATTTCATGCCTTGCTGCTTGGGTCAAAGTAAGGTGGTTCTGGCAACATCCATTTTAGAATAAATGTTAAAAAACAATGTGATAGGTAATGAGTATGAGGTTACAGCCTTGAATAACAGGTACTGAATGCATGCTCCTGTTGCCTTAGTAACCATTCCTTTCCCACTAAGAATTTAACTTAACCCACTATGCAATGTAAATTTAACCCTCAACCATTATTTYCCTATTATTGTGAAGGGAAACATTTCCTAGAACCTGAATGAAATTGCTGGAAGAAATAGTGGCTAATTTTTAACATTATAGAAAATCATTGTCTCAGTTCCGTGTTCTCCTGTTATATAACCTAAGTACAGGACACATGTAAGAGTCAAAAGCTTCAAAAAAACTCCCTGTATCTGAGCATGACTTTATGTGGAAGTCAACAGGTAAACAAATTTTGTTTTGAGGTTACTGATTCTGTTTAACAAAGTGGTTAACAAAACCAGAAAGAAAATATTACTTTCCTCTTCTGGTCCCTTATTTCAAAAGATAATTACTTGTACATAGAACCTCCAAATCACCAAGAAGAAAGCTGGCTAGATATGTATTTCTGCCACTCTTTAGCATTTCTTTTTGGTGTAACCTTCAAYAGGTACCAGCTATCTGTAAAGAACAGAAAACTGCAGGTAGCTACTGGCAAAAAGCAAAGACAGTTTTAATTTTACAATGAGAAAGAAACTCATGGATCTCTTTCTCCTTTTTAATGTTTTCAAATGGTGACTGGAACTGGGAACACATCTCAGTTTATGCAAGAACCCCTCCTTCTCTAACTGTTCTCAGATGGATTTCAAGGGAAAGAAAATCATGGCATGCAGACCAAAAGAGGTCAGACCAAGTCTAGGGGACCAGGAGCCCAAAGCTGAGGTAGCACCATAGCAGCTACAGATAACTTAAAATAACTTACAGATAAATTACAATAACTTAATGTTACTTCTCTCCTGTCCCTGTACACAGGGTATCCAGGCAATTTTCCTTACAGCTCATTCCACTGGCTGCCTCTAATTATTATAGCTACATCTGCTGAGGCATGAAAAGGATTATGTCAAAGCTTAAAATAAAAAAAATAAAAATCCAAAGAAAGACCCAAAGTGTTAGACTGCAGTTGGATCTGCTTCTGTACTCAGGGAATTTTGCACAAGGCTCTGTCATATCACAAGGATATGCCCCTAAAAGACCTGATATCAGATGAGCTCCTACACTAAAAATGTGTGCTGGCATTGCTCAGGGATACGAGAAGGTGTGATCCCTGAGCAAGAGACCTGTGCTAGCAGAGAAACCTTGGTCAAAAGCAGATATAGGGTGAAAAACCACTTCAGTGTATTGCAGGGTGCACTGTATGAAGTGCATCTGTTGAGCTGTTTTAGCAATCATTTTGCAGAAGTATACCCTGGAGTCAATGTAGCCTCACTGGACACTGTGCTTTTATTTAAATTTTACCAAATGTGTATCCTTTTTTTCCCCTTTTCAGAATCTTATTTTGATGTTTCAAAGCTTCCATTTTCCTCCTGTCTAAAACAGCTGGAAAAGCACAGCTGTGCCATGCCACATGGCCCTGGTGTGCAGCAACACATCAAACACATYCATTTGGAATGGTCTGTGGAGCTGATGGCCTGGACTTCAGGCAGAAATGCTTAAACACAGTCTCCAGAAAGGCTTGAGGCTTTTTGACAGGAGGAAAGGTGCTGAGAAAAACAGTTGTAAGCATGAAATAAAAGCCTAAGGGGCAATGTAGGAGCAGAACTGCACAAAGGGAAGAAACACGGTAGAAAAGATCTCCTTAATCCTAGTAGTCCCTAATTTTTTTGTGTACTATATAATTATTTTGCATGCAGKATATTATTTATGAGGTGAATGCCTCAGGACAAGCGAAATTATTTTCAAAGTCCCTTTCCACCTCAAATATAAGGGCTCATAGGAACAGAAGAAAAAGAACTGAATTATGCAAGTAAGTTTTATTATGAAAAACAATTTTRTTGCTGTTCATAAATTATCCTTGACTTTAATACCAGTTAAGCATTCTCCCCTATTATTATCTCCATGCCCTCTGCCCAAGGATCCCAAACAGTTTGTTCTGACATTGCTACCTGTGTTTTCACCTCCATTACTCCTTGACACAAGTTAAAGCCTAAAGTTCAGAAACTCTGAGAAGAGCCTTTGCTGCAAAACCCAGGCTTCAGACAAGGTTAAATAAGCATGTTCTTCCCCAGTATTTGAATATCTTTCTTTAAAGAAAGACAGTAAACCAGACAGAACGTTGCAAGGTGCCGCTGCAATGCTTTCTTTGCACAGATGACAGTAATGTTGTAATGAAATTTATTCTTTTTTTATGGTCCTTCATTTCTTTCTTCCAGCAACCTCATGTAACATTGCACTTAGAGGGGGAGCAGAAAAAAACATTCTGAGGAACCCACACATCTCATCCTAAGCAGAAAACTAATCTATGTCCCATCTCTTTGATTCTCTGGTGAAATAATGGGATGGAGGGAGCACAAAAGCTTCAAAAATCTCAGATTTCTTGGAAAAATTGAATATTAGAAAAAAGGTCAATTTCATGCATGTATTCTAATCTCACTCTTTTTGCAATCTATATTTTGAAAATAAGAAAAGTTTTTGGCTGTTTTTATGTTAGTAGCAGAACTTGAAAACATTTTTGTGCCCATAGACTGTACATGTGTTGGCTGCCAGCTGTTATCCAGATTATTTTTTTGCTTTGAGAGAAGTGTATGGAAACATTTAAAAAGGTACCAAATAACCATCCTGCAATAAAGCTTTTGATGGGTATGAAGAACATGAGGCCAGACAGGCAGGGAGCTGCTAGACCGGGATGGTGCAGAAGGAATCAGTGAACAGAGTCTGAGACACAGAGGGAGAATTTCTCTTCTCTCTTCCTTCCCTTTGTATTTCTGAGACTCACAGGGAAAAAACAGTAATGGCATGAAAGTTTGGGATATAGGAAATGTTGTGGAGAATGTGGAGGCAGAAAGCCGGCATTGCTGCCTTGCAGGTTCTGAAGCTGAAATTCAACCGATAATTGAGTAMCCCTAAGATCTGGAAAAACAAAAGGGAATCTGAAATTCTGGATGGAGGAGGATGAGACAGAGGAGGACATTACCAAGGAAACACARCTAATGGCCTTGGGCTGACTGCAATAAAAGGAAGAAGGAATGTTGAAGAAGAACAAAGTCAGATAAGGCAAATGCTTAAGACAGAGCAAAATTTCGAGAATTGACAACACCACAGCTTTTCTTTTACAATGCACCAATCATGCTGATGAGTAGAGAATGGGCTGCTAGTTAGCCAATAAACAGCTGCCATTTATACAGAAGACTTAGTATATGTACTGTTGCTAAATAGATAAAAGGGGTTCAGCCCCATAATAAGTGTCCTTTGCTCCTTATTTGTGTCATGTTGTACCTCTCTACTGCGACAGGAGAAAGCAGTGCTAAAAGGTACAAATGCAGCTGACACCAGTTCACTGAAAACACCCATTATAGATCAATGGAATAATGAAACCTCTTTGTGTTCTCTGTGCAAGTGCTGTGACCTGATAAGACTCCCAAATTGTAACACGATGCCACAGGAAAGAAAAGATAAGTTCCCTAAAAAGCAATGTGCTGGGTAGGAGGTAAAAACTCTGACACATAGTGAAATCAAACTCGTGGCTATTATTTTAACCGACTCATACCAGTGAGAAATAGCTCTCAGTGATTTCCAGCCCATTAACATGAAATATTTTTCATCAGCAGATCCCAACACACCCCATGACTAAGTCAGTGTGATAGGCATCATTTTGAAAATGGGGAAATTGAAGTATAGAGAATAAACAGAGCTTGGTGTGAGGTCACCCATCTCTCTGACAGTACCACAGTGAATTCAGTCCAGGAATATGTAACTTTGATCTGAATCGAACATTTTCTGCAACACCACCTTATTTAAAATGTGTGTTGGAGGGTGGTGTTTGGCTTACAGAGGCTCACACACCTATACMCAAATTCTTATATGAGTACATATTCTAGAAACATCTAGAAGTATAATTCTGTGCTATCCCATGCTAGTAATCACCTTGTCAGGAAGGCATTGAGCACATCTTATCAGASTAATAATAATCTTACCTCTAATCACTTTCACCTTTGCAATTCATTAAGAGGCCCATCTTTGTTGTGCTTTCCATCTTTTTTTTTTTTTTTAAGAGACCCTACTGATCTAACATATATTGATCTGAGCTTGTCTTCCAAATTACTRATTTATTTGTAATGCTAATTTATTTGTATGCTCCTAAATGGCTCTAGTGATGTTTCTGCCAGGACTCTGGTAGAATATGAGATAGASTCTTTTTGTTAAACAAACATGCTACTTGTACAGATTTTATAATAATATCTTATTACTATTCACCATGATTTTACAAAATACTTCAGTATCGTCGAGGACAGCAYAGGCCTTTGGGTACAATGGCTACTTTTGTAAATGCTGCATTTTATCCTTTCAGTGAACCCTTTTAAGCAAGCTGAAGATGTCAAACCTAAAATTATCCCAAGGGAACAATGGGATCTATTTTTTTTTTATTTTTAAAAGGTGTTTGTATTATCACAGACCCTGCAAATTAAAGTTATATTTGCTATAATAAAAAAAAAAAAAAAAAAAAAACCAAAAAAAACTAAAAAAAAAAAAAATGTAAGCCATCAAGAGAAATAAACCAGGGGTTTTTTTACCATGTAAATGAAATTTTTTTGCCATGAGATCAAGCCAGTCAAGGAAGCACTTGAGAAGCTAAAAGCACCAAGGAATGTTCTCCTCTTTCTTGCATAGAGTAAGAGCTGCACTTCTGAGAACTGGAAAAGAATAAAGTCGCTGTGCAGAGCCTGGGCACAATGGGAAAGGTTCACAGATGCCTCTATCCTCCTGCACTGGCTTTGTGAAATTAAAGCACAAAGTGTAAGTGGGTATCTAAGAGATATYGTATTTTTTAAATTACATTTATAAAATAATTTAAATGCTACACTGTAGTGTAGCAGTTATTGATTATGAGCTAGAAAATTAATTCTGTTSCTTTTCCAGCATAAAGAGAAATGTGCAAATGTGGATAGATCCATGAGGCTTCTTCTTTTTTTTTTTGCTGGTAACTCAGAATGCCCCCAGGAATTGTAATAATGCAGCGGATATGTCAGTCTCAGAAAGACAGAGTACATAAAGGTATCAGCTCCTGTGTACACAGAATTTGTGGAGCCTTTGGATGTGAGAGACTGATGCGTTACCAGATTTCCCCATGGCCAAAATTTACCTAGACAATGCTTCCTTTGTTCTCATGGATACCTCACTATTTACTGAGGCTCCTGGGTGTCCAGCTGTGTGCACATGTGCTTCCCCACCACCTGCCAATAACAGCTCATCTATAAAACACACAGCAAATGGATAAAAACAACCAGAGTCAAGAACCCTGACCACAGAAGGTTTCTCTTCATTACAGAAAACTGTCTGAAGGCCATGACAATTTATTTCATTACAAGTGTTGCTGATGCAGACAGACCTTCACAATATTCTGCCGCCCCAAATAGTGGAGTAGTAATCTTGCACTTCTAATTTAGAGTTGTTTTTCTTCCACATTTTTCCTCTAGGTTTTCCTTTAAGACAAAGTTAAAAGGCACATTTTCATCTACCAGGCTGATGTTGTTAAGCTCATGTACTGAATTCCTGTGGGGGGAAAAAAAGCCAACGAAGCTTTCCATGGAAAAGGGGAAAACAAAACTCTCCACTCCAATTATGCTAATCACAAATCATTCTGCAGGAAGGGAATAAAGGGCTAAGTGGAATTAATAGAGGAGAAAAAACTATTTTATTACATATATTTGAGTGATTGCACCTGACATTTGCACTCCGGGGACCTTGCTGTCAATAAAAATATACCACCAAATATTATTAAAGAAACTGTACAGCAGCATTTCCTCTTTCATAGGAAGCAGGAAATATGTTAAAATATATGTCAGAATTATACAGTCWTAGAAAATAGGGCTGGAAGGGACCTCAATTAATCATCAGGCTCATATTAGCACCTAAAATGTTTCTGTCAGACATCTGGAAAACCTCGAGCAGTGGACAGACCACAGCTTTTTTTGACCAGCAATTCCCTGTACTTAGTGTTAGTCTCTTGCAAGAAAGTACACACATTCCCCTGAAGCCCTGTCCTGTTTTACCAGAACCCAGTACCACTGGAAGCTGCTATGGAGCACTGGAGTTAGTGCTGATAGTCTCAATCTTCCCTTTTTATGTAATATTACCCTATTCAAATAGAGATCTGATGGCAGCTGTTGCTAAGCAAAACCTACAGAATAAGATGTTTTCTTGGATATTTGTCTCAGACAGGGCTGGATTCTGCCCATTCACAAGTGTGGGTGCAAGAAGGAGGAACAGAAAATAAAGCTGAGAGAGGAGCAAATACAACACCTGAGAGATACCGGTGTGGCATGGTAATGGCTGCATAAGTTCTGCCAATTTTCCTCTGAGTTGTGTGGCAGGAACAACCAGAAGTGAGGGCAAATGTCACAAGGGTAAATAGAGTTGATCAAATGTGATAGGCCATGAAGCTTCCGTGCACTGCTAATCAGAATTTGGTGAAATGTGTGTTTTCCTCTTCATTTTAGTACAGCAGTTGCCGCTGTGTGCCCCTACCACCATGAGGACAGGGACAGTAGCTGCACCTTCTTAAGTGTACACAGCTTCAGTTATGCCCTGAGCAATTTGTTTTCAAAAACAACCAGAAATATCTGGATTTGGGTTTTAGTGGCTTTGGTTTCTCTTCTTTTTTTCTCTTACTCTGTTTTCCATTACCTATGGAGTCCCATGTCAAGTAGCAGCACTTAACAGTAGATTTTCCTTAATTTCATCTGCTACCTGGAGCTTTGAGGCTATACCCTGCACAAATCCAGACACTGTCCTTGTGATGCTTACCTCCACATCATCTAGAACAAAAATTTTTATTGGAGTTTAATGTCTAGCAGCCTCTGCTATTTGGGTGTGATTTTCACAGACAAGGAARTCACTTCCGTAATGGTGTTCTTGGYTYTAGAAAATGTATCTGSTCTGCATCTTCAGCACAAATTTACTTTCACCTGAAAGCAGTTTAAATATTTTACTGCTGAATTAGGATAATGACATGTTAGATCTTTTAGCAGGAAATGAATCTATTTTTTAATTGAAATGTTGTCGTTTTAAAAGAACAGATCATTTTACATAACACTGGGAAAACCTACCATTTATAGAACTGAAAATTCAGCCACAACTGGTGAAATAATCAAGGATTCCATTTCTGCATAGTGTGCAGGAGAAAAAAAAATAGTGATTCCAAGCAGTTTGTTTGCTTGACTGAGGAAACAGTTTTAAAAATTACATAGGCACCTATGAACACAGAGCCACATCTCCATGTGGTGCCTTTCCAAACACACCGTGATGAAGACCCACCTCATACCAAAATCACCAGGCAAGCCACCAGTGCATCCCTGCTATGGTGATAAGGCTCTGCTTTGTTCTCTTTATTTACACAGAATTTCATGGGATCAGGAGTGGTTGGGCTGTGTTTTCTGCTTTGCACAGTCGGTGGCTTTGCTGAGGAAAGGGAAGGAATTCAGGTTGCTGTGAGCTCTGTGCTGGTCTGTATGGGGTGAGAGCAAGGGTTTTGGCTGAGCCCTTGTGCATCCCTCTCCTTCCTTCTGTCCCTGCTCCCCCAGGCCCTCTGCAGCCCCCGTTTTGTTCTCCAGTGAGGCTCATTGCCTAGGACTTATATATATATATATATATATATGTGTATATATATATATATTTACTGTATAAATAAGGCAATAATAGGTCAAATCTGCTGGCAGAGGGGTGAAGAGTGTCCCCCTCTCTTTAAGGAGCATTCACACCTCTCACCTTGTCCCCAGTTGGCAGGAAAATGTCTCYCTTCTTGTTTCAACTTCTTTTTAAMCACARTGCTGAAGCAGAGAGAATTTGGCCTCTTTAAGGGACAGAGAATGGGCAGAGAAATGCCCATTCCCTTATCAATACTTCTCTGTGAAGGGTGAAGGATGCAATCTGAGGCAAACTGTAGAGAAAAATGATTT